>NC_051271.1:17279296-17579296 GCF_015220745.1 Sebastes umbrosus
ATTATTATATATATATAATATAATTATATATATAATAATGATTATTATTATTATTATTTGTATTATTCTAATGATGGTATTGTTTTATTATTATTTGTATTATTATTATTGATAAAGACAAAAGACATACGTTATTTTAAAATAATGCTCTTTATAGTGGTATAAATATTAACAACAAAATTATTTACATACTTTAATTAATAATAAAAATAGAATATTACTAAAAATATGAATTTGAAATTATTTAACAATAATTCAAGAGTTTAAGAGAATGTCTGTTTGAGCAATTACTTTAAAGAAACCAAATACATATCATTATGTTAAAGGTGACGCACCATCTTTCATATTTCATATTTAATTTGATAATAATAGCTTAATAGTAAAATAACAATAATAATAATACAGAAAGACATAGCTTTAGTATCTATTATTTGCTCAGCATGTAGCAGTTGTGTATTCGTTTATATTCTATATTGTATTTTAACGTATAGATATTCATGTATTTCTAAATGAGCCACATATACACGCATACACGGTTGGATGGAGATAGAGATGGAGCAGAAGCGGGACAGAAGCGGAGCTCCGTTTTGCTGGATGTTGTTTTGGGGGGATTTCGCTCCTAAACCTCAGATTATTGTTCCCTCAAGCTGCTTAGCGCTCCTTTATCACCAGGTTTTTGCGGAGGAAAGATATAAACCAACATTAACAATTCATAAGAAGCTCCATTGTCGCAACATGATGTTGGTGCGTTCCGTTCTTTATCATGCGACGTTCTCGAACCCTGCTTCTTGCATTCTAAACTCCTGGTTGTTATCAGCTCCGAACATACGGCCCTGAGCGCGCCCAGAGGCCGGCCAGCGAGCGCTCTCAGGCGGGGGAAGCTCTCTGTCTTGGCTCGATGCGGAGGGAGGAGAACCGGAGTGGCTGGGGTGTGTGTGGAAGAGACGGGATGTGGCTGATTTAGCTACGGGTACAATTAAATGTAATTGGCGGAGACTCATTGGTAATTAACACCGGCACATCTGTGCATCTGCTGGTCCACCGCTGTGACCTATTAACCTAATGTACTCTGCACTAAACAAAGACACAGGCAGGCATGGCACAGGACAAGGATTTCAAGATTCAAGATTCAAGATGTTTATTGTCACGCCGGTTGTACAGGTACAAACGTGTGAAATACTTTGCTATGCTGGGATCTCCATTAAAATAATAAGTTATATTACATTTACATTACAATTACATTTACATTACAATTATAAAGAAGAAATACTTTGTACAACGGCATATTAAGAATATATATACAGGCATATTAAGAACATATTTATTAAGAACATATACAGTATATACAGTATAAGATATATTTTTGTGTCAAACGGTGTCTTATGAATTATCTATTTAAAAGTCTGATGGCCTGGGGGAAACAAATGTTCCTCAGTCTGCTAGTGAGAGCCCTGGGGGTCCTGATTTCACTTGTTTCAGGGCTTTGTGGAATTTGTTTGGATTTGTTGGCAATATGGTTTTGTCCTTATACCATCTGATAACCACCCTGACATTGATTTATTTATCACTATTGTTATGGCAGGTGTGAACTCTGCTATTATATGTGAAGCCTGCTTCAATGTATTCATCTTCTTGAAGGGGGGAACAACACTTTAATCCAAGAAAATAACTCATCCTCAAAAATGACCACAAATTTTAATCTAATCATCAAATCGTTTTGTCCTTACCATCTGATAACGATACGATACGACTTTATTGTCAGTTTGCACTGAAATTCATTTTGCATCCATAGGCAGCTCAGTTTGAAAAAAAGTACACATACATTAGACATACTGTTACCATAGACAGACAGACAAGTAAGACCCATCAGACAAAAACAAAACAAAACACATCACAATTATTCATACATAACCCATTACAAAATTACCATCTGTCCTCTGGATTTACATGTTCTTTAGGAGCATACTAATTGTTATTTAGCAACAAGATGGATTGATGGACAAAAGCGTTCTTTAGCCTGATGCGGTTAAATGTAGGGACTCTAAATCGCCTCTTCGAGGTTAGAAGTTGAATAACCGCCCTGACACTGATTTATTTATCACTATTGTTATGGCAGGTGTGAGCTCTGCTGTTATATGTGTAGCCTGCTTCAATGTATTCATCTTCTTGAATGGGGGCACGTTATAAGGAAACACTTTAATCCAAGAAAATAACCTCAAACTCATCCTCAAAAAATGACCACAAATTTTAATCAAATCATTTCTGGTCAAAAGGTGAACATTATAGTGTCCAAACAGGAAGTATTTATTGCAGGGACATTGGACTGAATTGCATCAGATTGTGGAGGTGTTCATGATGTTCAGCCTAAAATAAATGAACACCCTGTTTTATAAAACTTGTATAATCATTGTTGTCCCAACCAATGAAACAATCATGTTTATTGTTGATTAATTGATCCATTATTTTATGCTTATTTAGACTGAAAAATGTCCACAGAGCCCAGGGTGATGTCCTTAAATTGCTTTTTTCTTGTCCACCCAACAGTCCAAAACATGAATGTATTTGATTTACTATGATACAAATTCGAAAGAAGCAGAAAAAAAACACCATAATAGAGTAGCTAAAACAAGCAAATCTCTAGCATTTTTCCTTGATAAATGACTTCAATGATTAATTGATAATCAAAACTGTAGATGATTAATTATCTGGTAATGGATTATCCATTAATCAACTCATTTCAGCACTAATCCCCAACTAAACTCCAAAACCAAATAGAATATTCTGAGATGTTTTGACAGATGTTCACATGGAAAGAAACCACTACCTGTGTATGCATGTATTTAACGTCTGTGTGTTTTTGTGCTTAGGTTTGGTTCCAAAACCGACGTGCTAAATGGAGAAAGAAGGAGAACACAAAGAAAGGGCCGGGGCGGCCTGCTCACAACTCCCACCCGACCACGTGCAGCGGCGAGCCCATGGACCCCGAGGAGATCGCACGCAGGGATCGAGAGCGGGCCGAGAAGAAGAAGCGGAAGCAGGAGAGGAAGCTGCTGAAGTCTCAGAACAAACTTCTCGCGGGCGACAGCTTCCACACACCCGGAGGTTCAGAGAGCGACAGCGGCGTCTCCCAGTTCACTGACAGCGAGCAGCAGTCTTCAGGGAGTATTCACCTTGAACTGCCAGCATCAAAGGGTGCAGGAGGACACCAAACTGAATCCAGCTGTGACCAAACACGACACGACTTCAGCCAACTACAAAACCACCAAAACCAAAGAACCGCGGGAGAACCGGAGCAGGTTTCTCCAGGCAGCACGCACAGCTCCAGTCCTGGAGGCCCGAGGTCCTCCGCCCTGCAGAAACGCAACCCTTTCAGCGTGGAGAGCCTCCTCTCCGACGCCACGCCTCGACGGAAACCTCAGCTGGACTTCCCCTCGTTGCCCAGTCAGAGGACACTGGTGGGTAAAGGTCACTTCTTGCTTTACCCCATTACCCATCAGCCCTTGGGCTTTCTAGTGCCCCAAACAGCCCTGAAGGCCTCACCGTGTCAGGACGTTAACAGGCTCAGCCTGGGACAGAGGAGCCCCGCTCCCTCTGACCTCTCCAGCTTTGTCACTAAGCCTCTAAACTCGGATCATACGGAGCACAACACGCAGCACCACCACAATCACATTAGCAATAGAGTGGATGGAACAGACACGGAGGAGTGTGGTGGTGACTGCAGCGACGGACGACTCCCCGTTTCTCCTCCGCCAGCAGACAGCGTGTCTCGGACCAGGCCGAGCCCCGGCGACGGCAGCAGCGAGGAGACGAGTTTGAAAGTTGTAACGGAGGCAGCGGCCGACGGCTGCCAAGCCGCCGAGCTGTGTGCTAAAGAGAAGGGTGTAAGAGAGGAGCGAGCGTCTCCAGACCTCTCCGAGTGTCTCAAGGCAAACACAGACTGTCAAGAAACACCCGGAACAGATGGAGAGGATGTCGATATGGACTAACACTTTCCAAGGAGCAAACATAAACAAAGGACCAGGAACACCGCTCAGACTATTCAAACATTCCCAAAGCTCTGCTGAGACACTCGAAAAACACATATCAGGAATCAGGAGACTTAATTCTCATCTATTTTTTAATCATAATGTGTGATCAATCCAGATGGCCCCCCCAAAAAAAGCTGTCCTCATATTCAGGCGTTAGGCCTCAACACCTTTAGAAGCAGCTTCTCTTTCTCCTTTACGGGGACCAACTTGTAACAATAAAACATCTTACACACAACAAAAATCCTCAGATATTGTAAAAAGGAGAAAATGATATTTATATGTAAACATTTTGATAAATAAAGTTATTGTTTAAATTGAATCACTGTGTTACTAGGGGGGTGTGTGGAGGTTGCTGTGTGGCATAAACCTTGGATCATGGCTGCTGGAGTTTTGTCATGTTACAGCAGATAAATCCTCCTTTTTTTCTCTGTGTAGTGAGCCGGAGCTGGGGCTCAAGTCCGTCTGGCTGTTTGTATTTATTGCTTTAACAAATTTATTCATTTGAAAGGCCGAGCTGGAATGAGGTTAGTGGCCGCGGGGCTATAGGACCCTGCGCCTCCTGCTGAGTTTTGATATGAAAGTAATTATTTTCCCACTGGCTGCCTGCGAGGTCTCCAGGCAGTTTTCTTTTTTTTTTCTTCCTCCTTTTCAGCCCAAAGGGTTATTAGACATTACCGATTTCTAGTGATACGGAATCACATAAACTTCCTACAATAATAGAATTAGCATGAAAGGCAGGGGTGTCAAATTGAAATGGGAAAATAATAGCCGCGCCAGCTGCATCGTGCGCGTGTGTGCGCATAGTCTATTGAGGAGGAGGAGGAGGAAGAGGAGGAGGAGGAGATGTGGGAGATTCGTGGGGCGGAATTTTCATGAGCTGCCTCGGTTGTCAGACGGCCCTTGTAGTCGGCTATATTAAGATAGATGTTCGATGATATCCCTCATTGTTCTGTCGCTTATATTGATGTTGCTGCGTTATCGCCCTATTGATCATGTGTCGCACATAATAGGACAGGCGCGTGCCCGCCTGCATGCGCCCTTTTTTTTTGATACAAAAGCGCACGGGCCCCTCGTCATTTGTTCTAATAGGAGCTGGAGTCCCTCGAGGGGGGAGACAGATAAAGATATAGGAGAGGCAGAGAGAGGCAGAGATGTGCAAGGCTCACTTGCATTCATAATTTTTGTGACCAATTGTTGGCTAAGAAAGAGAAAAAAAGTGTCTGAATTAAAGGTGTCAGAATCAGAATCAGAATCAGAATGGTGTTTATTGCCAGGTGTAAGAGGTATACACTAGGAATTTGCTTTGGTGTTGTTGGTGCAAGTTAAACAGTATAATAACAAAAGAATAGATAAAAACGTTAGAATAAAATAAGAAAATAGAAAAAATTGAAATTCTAACCGATATACAATATACAAAATAAGCTATAAACATGATATTTTTATTTTTTTTTAATTTATTTAATCTTTTTTTAACCAGGTTAGTCCCATTGAGATTAAGAACCTCTTTTCCAAGGGAGACCTGGCCAAGACGGTCAGCAGCAAGAACACAAAGTTGCAGACACAAATAGAGATAAAATACAATTCACAAACACTAAAAGCACAAAAATTTGCATTAAAAGAGAACTATCTAAAGACAATTGGGGGGGGACAAAAAGGAACTTTTCTGGGAGTCAGCTGTACAACAAGGGGGCTAAAAACATTGGCATGCCATAGAGTCTGCTTCTAAAGCCTTCATTTTAGATATAAACATATTTAAACAGATATAAAAACAGATAGTGAAAATAATGTTTAGGGACAGTCTCCTAAATGTGCAGGTGTGTTGCCCACTGTGCAGGAAAAAAAGAGTGTGTTTAGCTTATGAAGTGTAAACGCCACCAATTCCCTGGAAAGTGAAATCCCAATTATTAAAACCATTAATTCTGTGGAGGCAGGCAGCGCGCGGAGGAGAGGAGCGCGTGTTGACAGCGCGCGCGGCTAAATATCCCTGATCCCTCCAGGTCACCTCGCCTTTATTTGCAAATAAATTGAGGGGGATCCGAGGGACAGAGCTTTACTCTGCTTGCACCGACCCTAAAATGAATTTCCGTGCCTGAGTCCCTTTAATAATATTTACATAATTTTTTGCTGGGTGACTGTGCTATTTGCGCTGTAGGAAGCAGGAGGGCTTATTATAGGGAAATAATTAGACAAGAGGACGAAGGAGGAGAGAGAGAGAGAGTGAGAAACAGCAGGAGGAGGAGGAGGAGGATGGGTTAAGACCGGAGCATGAGCACTAAATTCCCAGACAGCTAAAATCAATGAAAGTAATAACCCTATTATTTAATTCATAAGGACATTATTTCCCCATAAGGCCTCAGGAAACGTCCCCTTCGACCGAAACAATCACATTAAATCGTTCATTCCGCGTGCGCTTGTGTGAAATTTCTTACTTTTATTCTTTTTTTTTTTTTTGGAGGAAGGGGGGGGGAACGCTTTATTATAATCGGTTAGTTTCAAGAGTGCGATTAATTAGAAAATATAGGTCTGATCTCTCCTTTCAGCGAGGCCTTTTATATGGGAGTGAGTGTGCGTGTGTGTAGACACAATGAGATCATAAAAATGCGTCTTTGTTGCGGATTAGGGGCGATTTTTTACCAAATAATTAAAGAAATTAACTGAAAAATAGGGTTTTTACTGTGGAACAACTTTGGACATATAGGCCTCCATATTATCAGAGGCAACATAACTGATCCTTCACAACCAGAGTGTGTAATCATAATATTTATCTTTATCTATCTCACTATATATGTTCATTTGGAACATTTAATTAAAGGCCTCACAATCAGGGAAGTGCAGCCTATATAGCTTATATGTTTGTAGGAAATAAAGATGATCTCATTACTCCAAACTGCATCTTAGAGGTAGAAATCTAACAGATATTAGTCTTGTAGTGCAAATCAGCTCCAGAAACAGGCTCTCGTTTAGCCTTTATATGATTTTAGTTGCTTTTTACATCGTTTTTTAATCAGAATCAGGTTTATTTTGCCAAGTATATACAAGCAAGGAGTTTGACTCTGGTTTTTATGCAGCTCTAACAACTAATAACAGAATAAAGAATACAATAATAAAATGTCTATACAAGTCAAGCGTTAGGGAGTTGTAAACAATACAAATATTGCTAAAAAGTAAATACTGGATGGATATGCGTGGATAGGATGGTTATGTGGAGATGTCTATATACACTGAGTAGAAATTTGGTTCAAAAAGATGAAAGACATGCATTCTGCAAGTCAAAACAAGAAGGAAACACAACTTTTTCTGTCAATTTTCGGAAGAAAATGCCTGTGTTTGTGTTTTATTGCACAAATGTGATCTATCTGATTATAGTTATTCATTAGTCTATCTATCTATAGTGCAAATCAGCTCCAGAAACAGGCTTTCATTAAGTCTTCATATGACTTTGGCTGCTTTTTACAATATTTTTGAATCTGAATCAGGATCAGAATCAGGTTTATTTCGTGAAGTATACATACATGGAATTTGACTCCGGTATTATGCAGCTCTCTCAATGTACTTACACAGAAGAGAAATAACACAGTAAAGAATACAATAATAAAAATAAAAATAAAATGTCTATATACAAGTCAAGTGTTAGGGAGTTTTAAACAATACAAATAGTGCAAAGAAATACATACTGGATGGATATACCTGGATTAGAGGATTATGTGGAGATGTCTATATACTGTATGTACACTGAGTAAGAATTTGGTTAAAAAAGATAAAAACATTCATTCTGCAAGTCAAAACAAGAAAAAAATACAACTTTTTCTGTCAATTTTGGGAAGAAACTACCCGTGTTTGCGTTTAAATGGACAAATATGATCAACCTGAGTATAATTATTCATTAGTCTATCTATCTATCTATCTATCTATCTATCTATCTATCTATCTATTTATCTATCTAGATTTTCGTCTTATAGTACAAATCAGCTCGAGAAAAGGGCTCTCAAGCTGCTCTTTACATTGTTTAAACATACAACGAATTTGACTCTGGTTTTATTCAGCTCTCTCAATGTACCTACCCCCACTATAGACATAACAGAATAAAGAATACAATAATAAAAATAAAATGTCTATATACAAGTCAAGTGTTCAGTATAGGATACTGGATGGATAGGTGGACTATAGAGGATTATGTATAGCATGTATGTGGGTATATCTATACACTGTATGTACACGGAGTAGGTTTTTTTTAGGATTTTTAAATCCCAAATAAGTCTAGTATTTGGATTTCTGGTATTGGAGTACAGTAATATAGTATAATAACAGTTGGACAGGGGGCTGCATTTATTTATATAAAGTGCAAGGTTAATAACGCGTTAGCGCAAATTTGTTTTAACGGCACTAATTTCTTTAACACAACTTGTGATTTTTCAGGTTGTAGCGGGCTCAGTTTTAAAGCTAGAGTGAACATACTTGTATCATATGAAACTAGAAGACCAAAGGAATCCATTGGTATCAACCATGTCATACTAGTTTTTCGTGAAGGAGGCTAAATAATGCGACTAATTTTGGTGAGGAAAAACTGGCATGGCCATTTTCAAAGGTGTCCCTTGACCTCTGACCTCAAGATATGTGAATGAAAATGGGTTCTATGGGTACCCACGAGTCTCCCCTTTACAGACATGCCCACTTTATGATAATCACATGCAGTTTGGGGAAAGTCAGAGTCAAGTCAGCACACTGACACACTGACAGCTATTGTTGCCTGTTGGGCTGCAGTTTGCCATGTTATGATTTAAGCATATTTTTTATGCTAAATGCAGTACCTGTGAGGGTTTCTGGACAATATTTGTCATTTTTTTGTGTTGTTAATTGATTTCTAATAATAGAAATATACATACATTTGCATAAAGCAAACATATTTGTCCACTCCCATGTTGATAAGAGTATTAAAAACTTGACAAACTGAGTAGGTATTTTTTAGGATTTTGGTTAAAAAAAGATGAAAAAAGACATTCTGCATGTCAAAATACAACTTTTTCTGTCAATTTTGGGAAGGAAATGCACAAATGTGATCCATCTGAGTATAAGTATTCAATTGTAAACAAACTATCTATCTATCTATCTATCTATCTAGATTATCGTCTTATAGTGCAAATCAGTTCGAGAAAAGGGCTCTCAAGCTGCTGTTTATATTGTTTTTGAATCTGAATCAGGATCCGAATCAGGTTTATTTCGCCAAGTATATACATACAACAAACAACACTATAGATGATTATGTATAGCATGTATGTGGAGATGTCTATATACTGTATGTACACTGAGTAGGTTTTTTTTTTTTAGGATTTTGGTTAAAAAAGAGATGAAAAAATACATTGTGCAAGTCAAAACAAGAAGAAAATATAACTTTTTCTGTCAATTTTGGGAAGAAAATGCACAAATGTGATACATCTGAGTATAAGTATTCAATTGTAAACAAACTATCTATCTATCTATCTATCTATCTATCTATCTCTAGAGAGAGAGAGAGAGAGAGAGAGAGAGAGAGAGAGAGAGAGAGACAGAGATGTTTTGTTGGCACCATCCCGACCGACCGATCGATCACACCGAGCCGGGGACCGGACAGGCCCTCCCGCGGTGTCCGTGCCTCTCATGCATCACACTTTATGAATTCAATTTCAACCGGAGAGAAATTTTCAATTTGAGCGCGCGATCATTACGGCGTGGGGGGATAGCGTAAATTGTTTTTGCTCTATTATGCATTCGGACGCCATCATTTTTCTTTCTAATTACCGAGGTGTCAGTGCGGCCTGTCACCCGGGCGCTGATTTTCAATTTAACTGATCATCATACATTCATTTTCCCATTTGATAAATCTGCTATCTAGACGCGCCCGCCATGCCCGGAATATTAAGCGGCGCTGGGGCGCAGTAATAGGGGGATGTGTATGCGGCAATGAGCGCGGATCAGCCAGCTAATTTAGCACCTTCCACATTCCCCGTCTCCATCCCCCATTTCCAATCCTCAAGAGGAGGCAAGGAGAAAAAAAAAAAAAAAAACAGGAGAGGAGAGGAGAGTCCAATGCTGCCTATATAACCTCCAGGAGTGAAAACCCCGAGGTTATAGAAAGAATCAGAGAAATAATGTGAGAGAAGAAGAAGAGAAAGTCCTCCAATCTGACGCAATTTAGAAGCAGGATTAATTAACGCTAATTGAGTTCTTCAATCCGTGTTGTTCTTAACAGAAACAAATTTGCACAATTAATTATCAACGTAATTTCAAGAAGCTATTATAACCTTCTCCACCTCATCTGTGACTCTCCATCACCTCCCTCATCCAACACTGAGTAAATGAGCAGCTTTTGTCATTTAGGCGTCTTTGATCCGGACTGGGAGGACTAGGAGGGCCTGCAGCCAACAGACAGCAGGATCCTCTACTGGACTTATTTCATTTACAAACCACTGATACACTGATAGCCTATATAAACCCCCACACTAACAGACAACACTGGGCCTTTTGAGACAATAAGGTGGATCAGTTTGATCAACATTCATAGTTATTTTTAAGGTCTATGACACTAATGATAATATATTATTAGTATTATTCAGTTCAAACAGAGACTTATAGACATAATGCATTTATACCGGTTTGACAAAAACCCCCCCCACAAAAAACAGGAGAGGAGAGGAGAGTCCAATGCTGCCTATATAACCTCCACGAGTGAAAACCCCGAGGTTACAGAAAGAATCAGAGAAATAATGTGAGAGAAGAAGAAGAGAAAGTCCTCCAATCTGATGCAATTTGGAAGCAGGATTAATTAACGCTAATTGAGTTCTTCAATACGAGTTGTTCTTATTTAATAGAAACAAATTTGCACAATTAATTATCAACGTAATTTCAAGAAGCTATTATAACCTCCTCCACCTCCTCCACCCCTCTGTGACTCTCCATCACCTCCCTCCTCCAACACAGAGCAAATGAGCAGCTTTTGTCATTTAGGCGTCTTTGATCCGGACTGGGAGGACTGGGAGGACTGGGAGGGCCTGCAGCCAACAGACAGCAGGATCCTCTACTGGACCTGTTTCATTTACAAACCACTGATACACTGATAGCTTATAGAAACCTCCACTAACAGACAACACTGGGCCTTTTGAGACAATAAGGTGGATCAGTTTGATCAACATTCATAGTTATTTTTTAATTATGGCAGGTGTATGGTACAAATGATAGTATATTATTAGTATTATTCAGTTCAAACAGAGACTTATAGACATAATGCATTTATACCGGTTTGACAAAAAAATAAATAAATCAAGATCCATTTTCATCACTACTCTAAAGTACTGAAAGGTGCTACATAATTACATTTATTATTAGGGCTGTCAATCAATTAAAATAGTTAATCGCGAATTAATCACACATTTTTTGTATCTGTTCAAAATGTACCTTAAACGGAGATTTGTCAAGTTTTTAATACTCTTATCAACATTGGAGTGGGCAAATATGTTTGCATTATGCAAATGTATGTATATTTCTATTATTAGAAATCAATTAATAACACAAAACAATGACTATTATTGTCCAGAAACCCTCACAGGTACTGCATTTAGCATAGAAAATATGCTCAAGTCATAACATGGCAAACTCAAGCCCAACAGGCAACAACAGCTGTCAGTGTGTCAGTGTGCTGACTTGACTATGACTTGCACCAAACTGCATGTGATTATCATAAAGTGGGCATGTCTGTAAAGGGGAGACTCGTGGGTACCCATAGAACCCATTTTCATTCACATATCTTGAGGTCAGAGGTCAAAGAATCCCTTTGAAAATGGCCATGCCAGTTTTTCCTCTCCAAAATGTAGCATCAGTTTGGAGCGTTATTTAGCGTTCTTCACGACAAGCTAGCATGACATTGTTGGTACTAATGGATTCTTTAGGTTTTTAGTTTCATATGATGCCAGTATCTTCACTCTAGCTGTAAAACTGAGCCCGCTACAACCTAAAAATCGTAAGTATGTATTAAAGAAATTAGTGGCGTTAAAATGAATGTGTTGACGTGTTATTATCGCGTTAACTTTGAAAGCCCTAGTTATTATTATTATTATTCATCAGTGGTTCATTGATCAACACTGATGAAGACCATGAGATGTGGATAAAAGCTCTGGAAAAGTGGACCCAAAGTTAAGTTTTTGTCAAATTTCTACTTCCAAGGTCAAGAATGAAAAGTGGTAACTCGTGTGACAGATTTAACAAAAAATAATTTATTTTGGTAAATCACTCAATCAAATTTATTTATAAAAAGAAGCACCTACTCCCTTTCAAATCAATTTACACTTCCTACACATTAAATAGAAACTTAATTTTCTCAAAACTAATTAGAGTTATTAAATTAAAGTAAATTAGAAGTTATAGAGAACTTATAGTTAAATACTTTAGTAGCCTGTCAGCCAAACTTTTCTCTTTGAAATCCGGAACTAGTTGGTTTATTTTAACCTTAACGTTGTGTGGTCTCCTGGAGACTCAAAAAACATATTAGCATTTTATCACCTTGATACTTGATGACTTTTCTTAATTCTATAAGAATTGCTCATAAACATGCAACATGCATTTTAACCTGCAGTCACCTGGAGGAAATGTCACATTATTTCTGTTTGGGGTCTCCGGCTGTAAAACATGCTTAAATATAGTGGATTTTCATAAGCTCTATGATTTGTTGACGGTATTTTAAAGCCTACCCTCCTAAATCCCAAATAAGTCTAGTATTTGGATTTCTGGTATTGAAGTAATAGTAATATAGTATAATAACAGTTGGATAAGGGGTTGCATTTATTTATTTAAAGTGCAAGGTTTAATAACGCGTCAAATGTGTTTTAATGGCACTAATTTCTTTAACGCATTAACACAACTTTTTAAACAGTTTTAAAGCTAGAGGGAAGGTACTGGTATCATATGAAACTAGAAAATCGAAGGAAGCGAAGGAGGCTAAATAACGCTACTAGTTTTAGTACTACTAGTAGCAAGGAAAAACTGGCATGGCCATTTTCAAAGAGGTTCCTTGACCTCTGACCTCAAGATATGTGAATGAAAATGGGTTCTATGGGTACCCACGAGTCTCCTCTTTACAGACATGCCCACTTCATGATAATCACATGCAATTTGGGGCAAGTCATATTCAAGTCAGCACACTGACAGCTGTTGTTGCCTGTTGGGCTTCAGTTTGCCATGTTATGATTTCAGCATATTTATTATGCTAAATGAAGTACCTGTGAGGGTTTCTGGACAATATCTGTCATTGTTTGATGTTATTAATTGATTTTCTAATAATAGAAATATACATACATTTGCATTAAGCAAACATATTTACCCACTCCCATGTTGATAAGAGTATTAAAAACTTGACAAATCTCCCTTTAAGGTACATTTTGAACAGACAAAAAAATTGGTGATTCATTTGCCATTAATCACAACTAACTATGGCCAATCATGCGATTAACTGTGATTAAATATTTTAATCGATTGACAGCCCTACATTTTAGCAAACAAAATGAATATATATTTGTTCAGGTAGAGCCCATAAAACATGAAATCGTTCCTTATTTGGTGTATTAACAATGCTTTATGGTAATTTCTTGCATATCGTCTCCTTCATTTAATGTGCAGTTTGTGGCAAAGCAAAAGAAGGATTACCACTTAAATACTTCTCTGTTGGGTTTTAATAAGTAAATAATAAATAAGGAATAAAAGGAAAGAATTAAAGTAAACATGTTTGATTATTATTAATAATTTTACACTCACAGCTTTGTAACCTCAAACAAAGAGGAAGTAAAATCAAAGCCAAAATAAACACAAGGGATATTTTGCACTTAATAGTTTTCTTCAATATGTACAAAACCCCCTTTGGTGTTTGTAGATGCTGACTGAGACACACACATCCCTATAAGCCCACCTTGTTTAAATGCCAATAAGTACAGTCAGAAGCGGTGTGTGTGCGTGCGTCCGTGTGCGTGCGTGTGTGTGTGTGTGTGTGTGTGTGTGTGTGTGTGTGTGTGTGTGTGCTGTAGTGTAATGAACGTTTATGGGCACAAAGCAGCTTTGGTTTTGTCGTGTTCTTTGTTTCATTAGCCCAGTGGTTGTAATAAATGCCAACGAGCCAACGGGATAGATTTTAATTAAGTCAGTGAGAGATGAGTGGAGTGACACAGAAAGCGGGGCAGGGCGGGGAGAGATGGAAGTGGAGGGGGACAGCTTTTCAATAAATCGGTTCGCTCAGGGGTTAGTCGGTGATTTCCTCGGCAAAGTGTTGGGGCCGAGCAGGACTCGCAGTAATTTGGTTGATAAATCAGCGGCGTTAGGGGCATGAAGCTTGCCGCTCGACCGGTTGGTTCTGCGTGTGATTTATGTGTTACCCGGGGGTCGTACACAAGCCCATGACAGTCCAGGATGAATTAACCAGGAGCCCGCGCGCTCCTAATGAGCGGGTATTATTTCGCTCACACCCCTTCCTTTAAAAAAAAAAAAAAAGTGTGAGGAACGAGCCTGGCATACGACCCTCCCCTCCTCTTCCTCACCCCATCTCCCCTCCTCCCCACCCACCCTCCCCCCCTCCACTGTGCCATCCCCGAGGTGTCGCATTGATTCAGCATCAGAGAGTTAAACACACACACACACACACATAGAGAGAGAGAGATGGTGTGTGTTATTTATCTACAGTGTATGAGACAAATTGTTCAATAGAGGTCTGGCACCAGCCGATTGGGGTTAACTGAAGCGTAGAAGTGACAGACACACGTCCCGACAAAAGATTCAAAACACTAAACAATTTCATCACATATCGATCATCAATACTAACCGTGTATTTTAAAAAAGCTCATTGTACCTACAGCACACACAATGATGGAGGAAGATGCTTTACCACACTACTCTGTTACTAGTAAAGCTGTATTTAAAATGAGACTTAAGTAGAAAAATGTAAGTCATCAGCATACGTGTGCACTATCATAAATTGTAACTGCAGAAAAATGGCCATGACTGTTCTATATTTTATGTATTCAGTGATGGAAGAAGTTCTCGGATCCTTTACTTAAAGGTCCCATATTGTAAAAAGTGAGATTTTCATGTCTTTTATATTGTAAAGCAGGTTTAAGGGGTATATAAATACTGTGAAAGTATCGAAACGCTCAATCTATGGAGAAATACACACAGCCCGTATTCAGAAACTGTGAGTTTGAAACACACTGTCAGGATCTCTGTCCATTTGTGATGTCACAAATCTGCAATATATAGACTAATTCACAGTTTTAAACGTAACCATTCTGAATATGTGCCTGTTTATTTCCGGTTGCAGTTTATGTGAACGACATCAGCTGACAGGAAGTAATCATGGACCCAAACTGTTGCCTAGCAACGTAATTCTGTTACAATTCCGTTGAAATGTGTTAAAGCGAAGCTTTTCACAGAGAGGGTAAATACAGGCATATTCAGGCAGACAGTGTGAGGAAAATAAAGTTTTTTTGAACATTACAGCACGTAAACATGTTCTAGTAAACTGTGAAAGTAGAAAGTATGAACCTGAAAATGAGCATGAAATGGGACCTTTAAGTAAAAGCAGTAGCCTACCACGGTGCACAAATGGGCAAAATAGACCTGAAATGTCAGATGGTTAGTGGTTCACACTTATAACAAGCGTCAAATCAGAAAGCACAGTTGCAATGTCAAACATTTGTACCTGTCTATGTGAATATAAAACAGCCACAAACAAAAACAGATAAAGGTATGGTAAGACTAAACCAAGCAGCGAGTTGATAGGCCCTCCTAGCTGTGTACTTGAGAAATTGATCTTATAGCATGTCACCCCTTCTGCTCACTGCTCACAAGTAGGTAAATGTTAAAGGTGCAGTGTGTAGGACATAGCGGTGAAGTTGCAGATTGCAACCAACTGAAGCTTCTCCCGTGTGCTAAGCGTGTAGAAGAACTACGGTGGCGGACGTGAAAGTGTGAAATTGTGAAAACGCGAATGTCCCTATATGAGCCAGTGTTTGGTTTGTCCGTTCTGGGCTACTGTAGAAACACAGCGGCCGACTCTGTGCAGAAGACCCGCTCAGCATATAGATAGAAATGATTCTTATCTTTCAGGTGATTATACACTCAAGAAAACATACTTATTAATATTATATTCAAGAATTCAAGAATATTGCCAATAGATCCACCTAAATGCTACACACTGTTCCTTTAAGTAAAAGAAGTTAAACAACGGTATATATTATAAGTAAAAGTCCTGCATTCAAAATGTTACTTAATACAGAAGAATTAGCAGAAAAAAAGACAAAGTATTAAAAAGAAAAGTATGCATATATCAAAAGAAACACCCCCTGTGATTGTTATATCATCAAACATTCAATTATGGTATTATTATAAGTGATGCATTAATGTGTATGTAGCATTTTACTGTTGTATCTGGAGCTAATTTTAACTACTCTTTGGTAGTTTATTTTTATGATTACATGTTTTGTAGGTAAAAGCGTCATTTGCTCAGTTGTCAGATAAATGTAGTGGAGGAAAATTACAAAGTAGCGTGAAATGGGAATACTCAAGTAAAGTACAAGTACCACAGAAGTACAGCACTTGAGTAAATGTACTTAGTTACTTTCCATCACTGCCTATGTTATCTTATTGAATTATGATTACTGGTGCTTTACTATGTAAGTAGCATTTTACTGTTGTAGCTGGTGGAGGTGGAACTAATTTCAATTATTCTATATACTGCTGGGTCTTCATACAGTAAACCAATACATCATATCTTATTTGATGAGAAAATCTGAATCTGAAAAGTAACAAAAGCTGTCAGATAAATATAGTGGAGTAAAAAAGTATTAATTAGCATAACATGGAAATATTCAAGTTAGGTATAAGTATTGTTCTTAAATTCAGTACTTGAGTAAATAGTTACTTCAGACCACTGAATATGATCTTACAGATCCAATAATATGTACGTAGCATGTTACTGATGCTGCTGGTCGAAGTTTTATTTTTATACTTTATACACTGTTGGGCAGTTTAATCACATTGTATTAGCTTATCATAAATTATCATGTTAAATCTTAATTTGTAAATTAACAAAATGTAGTGGGGAAAAATGTAGGGCAGTAGTATTTTCCTCCTAATTGTTGTGAAGTAGTATAGGTATAGTAAGTACCCCAAATTCCTACTTAGACCTGGTACTTGAATAAATTTGTGCCTGTATGACTCAGAGGTGCATATTTGAAATGAAAATACAGACTTGCTTCCTCCACTCAGCATTGGGACAACACAGCGGTCATATTTGACATGAAGGGTGATTTATTGAACCCCAGTAAAAAGTTCTCAAATGCATAATTGGTTAGTAATGTGTCCTCAGTTGCCAAAGAAGAACATCTAGTAAATCAAAACCCAGCAGTCAATCAGTGCTGACTCGGTTGTTTTTAACCAGGAAACTGGATTAATATGTGGTTCAGCTGAATGTACGGTGGATGCAGCAGAAATACAGTATATTTATATTCTATTTATACAGCAGTTATATGTATTTTACTGTTAGTGGTTTTAGGATGTGAAACTTAAATAGCACAGAAGAAAAATAACTTAAAATGGATCATTTTCAGGGTAGTGTGTTCAGAGTGCTGCATGCTGGATTCATGAAGACATTCATCATGACAGACAGGGTTATTTGCAATGCCACAAATAGTGTGTCTGGACCTCGAGGTGAGAGATTCAATGTCAAAGTAAGAGAGCAACCAAATGTCGTGTTTTTTTTTTCTGCAGCCTGTGACAAAGTCACTGAGTATTTTATTCATGTTCCAAACAATCACTGTCTGTGTGCTTAAAATGTCAATTTCAGGCCTGATTATTGATGCTTCCTCATAGGACACTTTGCTTGGTATCTTTAAATTGGTTCCATCATAAATAATACATTATCTATAAATTAAATACACAGCAAATTAATGTATAAAGTGACGAAGAGCATTTAACTTGGGAAGGAAATGAAAGGTTTGTATGTTTTTTTTTTTTGTGAATGCGGTGTAGGAAGTGCGCAAATTATGCTAAAAAAGACCAACGACAACCTTTTATAATGACAAAATTGGACTAGAAAGTATCTAGCCAAGCTCAACCAACCAAATAATTATTTATAATAATAATAATAATAATAATAATAATAAATATAATAATAATAATAATAATAATAATAATAATAATAATAATAATAATAATGACACTCACAAATAAGCACCTATGTGTTCTCTAAAACACTTCTATTTTGGGATAATCATGCTCTAAGTTCCCTTTATTTGAGGGCCCCTCAGGGGATGTAAACAGGAAGTATTATGTTACCAGTTAGCTGTCGGCTACAACTTGAGCCCTGTTTTTGTTTGGCCTATTTGTTTACATTTTTTTCAAATTGGCACCATTAAAAGTGTGCCGAATTAGCTATGTTTGCAATGTATGTATGTACATACAACTGGGTAATCACTGGATTACTTTGGTACTGAAGAAAACTTTAAAACATGATGATTTTGAGTCAAGTTCTGGAGTTATAAAGAGCGTTTTTATGATTTCCAAGAGGACTCAGGAAATACTATTTTACTTAACATATATCTGTTATCTGGCACAAAATATCATTAATTTGTATGTAAACTATGAATATGCTGAAAATATATTTACTTATAAATAAGTAAATATAGTTGTCAAAAAATGTAGCAGAGTACAACGTAGGTGATTGTATAGACTGTAAATAAGAAGTGGACGTAGTCACTGTGACGTCACCCATTGGTTTGTGGACTGCCCTTTTGAAGCCTCGAGTTCGGCATTTTGGCTGTTGTCATTTTGGTATTTTGCAACCAGAAGTGACACGAGAGGGTGGAGGTGAGTACAACCAAACACTGAATAAGACATTTTTAAGCGACCAAAACGGTTATAATTAACTTTCAGGAACTGAAAACACACTGTGAAAGGGTTAAAGTTTCTTACTTGCTTTTTCATGAGGGGGTCTTAAAGAAACAGATGCTAAAACAGAGCGTTTCAGACAGAGGGTGAATACAGGTATATTCAGACAGACAGTATGAGGAACATAATGTGTTTTTTGAACAGTAAAGCATGTAAACATGTTCTAGTAGAAACCCAAAATACAAGTATAAACCTGAAAATGAGCATGATATGTCCCCTTTAAAACAATTATTGGTCATTGTCCCCAATCACTTACATTGAAATAACTTTAGAAAAGTGATCTCTTTGCAACCAGTATGGACGTGAGGACCAATAAGTCTTTTGGTGCACAAATGGGCAAAATAGACCTGAAAAAAATGTAAGATGGCTAGTAGTTCACACTTATAACAAGTGTCAAATCAGCAAGCACAGTTGCAATGTCAAACATGTGTACCCGTCTACGTGAATATAAAACAGCCACAAACAAAAGCAGATAAAGGTATGGTAAGACTAAACCAAGCAGCGAGTTGATAGGCCCTCCTGTGTACCTGAGAAATTGATCTTATAGCATGTCACACCTTCTGCTCACTGCTCACAAAGAGAAAGTCTCTCCTGTGGAGCATGACGTTTCCTTTGGAATTGTGAAACAGCATCATAAAGGCTGAAAACGTGAATTTGTTGGTCCGTGTTGTTTATAGGGTCACAGTCCGCCAAACACATTACACAATGCAGCCGCTACTTTTTGTGTGTTATCTGTCGTACTTACAGAATGCATATGATGCCGTCATGTGACCTTCTGCCGGTGCTGTAAACCCACAAACTGTTCGCTCTCAAGCATTAATTTATTAATGGTAGAAGGTCATGACTCCTCAAAGTCGCAATAAACGTATGTGGTAACATAGTCTAACCATGATATGCACACAACAGTGTTCCCAACCATGAATTAATACTTTGATTGTAGCAAAAACATATATCTGTGTCATCTTCAGTTCCCCTCATTCATTCCAGCCCGTTCTCATTCTCAGGGCGTCAAATACTGACGCTTTGTCACGGCTGTTGGCATTTGATACGGCCGCACAAGACACCCTTCCTACCAGGTTACATTTGTGTAGACAATTAGTCACACAATGGTGAGATTTGTGTCTGATCAGAAGTGTCTTCTATTAGTTTTGGTTTTCCACCTACGATGAAGAGCATCGCACAGCTGCTTCTCAAACCTAAGGGCCCTTTTTTAACGATTATATGCTATTTTAGCAAAAATTTATTAAACAATGTTTATAATTAAGTAATTTTTGATACATTTTGAAGTAAATATTGGCGTAATTTGGCAGTAATTTCAAAGAAATTTCAAATAGGTTACTTGCTAATCATCACCTAATTACCATGATTTTTGCAGACCTGTAAAATGAAGTGTTACCAAGATATCATACGAACCGTTGTATGAGGATACGTTGCACAAATATGTCCTTATTTGCCACCATATTCACTGGTTTCTCTGAAGCCACTAAGGCTTTTCATTGGATTACTTATGAAGACATATTGTATATAAGTTTTTAAGGACTACCTAAATATCTACTTAAAGTTGTTATGTATTGGTATGCCTGTCTGACCATGCAGATTATGGTAGTGTTGATTCTTTTCATGCCAGTAATGGGGTTACGCTGGGTGGTATATTATTATTAACCCCGTATAGAGATGACTTGTCCGGGCACAGATTCTACATGTTTTTCATTATCTTATAATGAATCATTTCATATGGATTTGGTTTCTCTCTGCAGTGTTGGTCTTCAGCAGTTGTTGAGTATAAACTCTTGATATAGAGCTGATTTTGACATCTGATTTAATAAAAAAAGAAAAAAAGTGATATAATGATATAAAAGGAGATAAAGAGGAGATGCTCTTAATGTAAGCACTGGGGTCAAATATCTTATTTTAGAGATTATGTTATGATTGATTGGGAGCAATAAAATATATGCAACACACTGTGTGCACAAGTAATATTAACCAAGGTTACAGTATAATAAGTGCAGTATGAGACTTGATGCCAGCAAGATGTTAATGTGCATGTCAAGATTGTTCAGTATTTGTCACACGTTTGTTAGCACAAATGTACCCACATAACACACGAGGATAAGGATATTTGTGTTTATATGTATGTATAGAGAATAACATAATACATATATTAATCCCACCAATATTTGCATTTACATCACAGTTGTGGCAACTCTGCAGGAGTGATTTGTGTGGCGTAAAAATGTAAACCTAACCAATTTGTTTTGTTGCCTAAACACTGCAGGTTGCTTGTGCAGGTGAACTGATCACTCATGCTGCTGGACATTTGTAGGAAAACGCATGACCTGTTGTGTGAGGATACGTTGGAATTTCTCAGAAACTTTTGTCCTGACAGCTAGATAAAAAAGGACCTTATAAATCCAAATAACATTCTGTCTGTGTTCAATGAAAACAAAACCAATACATGGTGTCTGGTGAGTGGTTACAACCCGGTCTCACGGGAAGTACGCATTTTAGCCTTTACGTCCACAGTTAGGTTCAGGCAACAAACCACTTAGTTATGTTAAAGAAAATTGTCATTGTTGGGCTTAAAATAAGTACGTAAACTAAGTAAAATACGTACAGAAACAACGTAACACAACAATGGCAAACACGTCACAAACATCACTAAAAAACACGTGACATTCGTAACATGACAAACATCACTAACGTAACTCACAAAACAAAACAAAATTCCTGCTTACAAGTCCTGTGTTTGTTGGACCCATCCACTTCCCCACCTGCCCGCCATAAGCGGTCTTTCTTGCTTTTTATACTACGTCACTAACTCTTACTGTAGCATTTATACACGGATGCGTTTACATTGCAGTCAGTACAGACTACATGACATAAATGACAATCAAGAATGGCGTTCTTATAGTACTCTAAATGTCTTGTGCATTATCGTGGCATTCATACAACTTTTCGTGTGAACGGGCTAGTGGTTAAGATGTGTGCCACATAATCACAACGGTTGTTTGTTTCCTGCCTGTATCTCTACTGTCACTTTCAAATAAAGGCAAAAATGACAAAAACATAACCTCTAAAAAAACCATGAAGAAAATATTTGAAACAGATTTTTCTACAATAATATTCTAATCTTAGAAAACTACACATTTTAAGGGACAGCTGTCTCAGTACATTACCCATACACAATAACATCAGTCCCAGGCCCTTCTCTAATGAAAACAGCTATTTTGGAGCTCC
Source organism: Sebastes umbrosus (assembly GCF_015220745.1). Classification (NCBI taxonomy): domain Eukaryota; kingdom Metazoa; phylum Chordata; class Actinopteri; order Perciformes; family Sebastidae; genus Sebastes; species Sebastes umbrosus. The sequence goes on from NC_051271.1 coordinate 17,301,517, forward strand.
TCATTGAAACTGTCTGCAATGGTAAGTGCTAAGATATTAAATCCTTACTGAAACATGGAGGGGCAATGATAACAGCAAAAGTGTTCATAGTCTGTGAGAGTGAATGCACCAAAAAAGGACATATACCGTTGATCTGAACATGATGTGAACTATAAATTTGAAGTTTTGATTTGATTTATCTTTTAAATGGCATCATAAATTTGCTCTTTAGCTGAATGTCTCATGTGTTTTCCGTGTGAAATGGAGTACAGTGGATGAAAATGTGTTAAAATACTTTGTTGAATTTTATCTTTTTGCATGAAACGCAAAAAGAAGTATTATTTCTGTCAGTAAGGTGTGGAACCAGCAAGGCACAAGGTATGGATAGTCATGTACCAAATCCCACAGGGTGGTAATCCTTGAATTTTAAAAGAGTTCTGAACAGGCAGCTAAAGCCACCCTTAAGTAGAGTCTCCAGATGCTACTGTTTGTAAATCTGCCAGTTGGAAAACATTATGGACGTCTATAGAAATTACAGAAGACTCAAAATCTCATCAACAGAGAGAGCAGGACAAACAGAGAGATTTGCTTACACCATGTGGAAAAGTCTGCACGTGCTACAGGAGCAAGGGCATTTCCATATTTCCAAAAAGGCGGAAAAATCTATTAAACCAAAGAATTAAATACTTCATCTGCCAGATCCCAGCGCACACATGCCAGGAGTTTGTATTATAAACGCACCGGTAGCTGAAACTTTTGTTTTACTCATGTGCGCTAATCTCCACCCTATCCTGCTCCTACTATAATTTTGTTAGACTTTTTTCATATTTATTTAATAAATGCCCACAGTGCAAACTGTAACTTTGTGTGTCGAGAATTAATGGGAAAAGCCCCGACTGTTAAATCGTAAAATTTGAATTAGAAAGTTCCCATGTAATGCATATCAAACATTTATTAAAGCCACGCAGAATAATTGAATTGTTCTGCTGGTCTAGGTCTGATTTGTTTAACTAAATTCTTTGGCTGTCGAAGTGTGATACAAGATTTCCTGCGAATCCCATTAAAGACACAGGTATCTTTTGTGTGTTTGTGCATCTCCAATACATATCGAACATTTACCATCTTTCCTTTTCCTCTCTTCTCCCTATCTAAGCCCCGGCTCTGCCACTGCTTATCCACATCTTCACTGCTTATCTGCATCGAGCCCCTTAGTGAGATTTCAACCACTGTGACATGTAGAGAAAGCAGAGGCTGTCAGTCAGCTGTGCCAAAGAGATTGAAATCAGAGAAGGAAAAAGGGAATGACAAACCAAAGGGAGAAGGGGAAAAAAGTTAATATAATTTCATTTTTTGACCCTCTGCGACAGAAAGCAGCCTTCACATACAGTATAGAAAGTGAATGCATTAAATCAGCTCATGTAAATGTCAGCTCGTGTATCCCTGCAAAAGAAAAATACAAATACATCTGGGAGAAGGTCTGCTCCAACTTATTGGGCTGATTATTAAGCTTTTAATGTCAGCCTCGCGTACACACACCATGAAAGCGTGACACACACACACACACACAGAGTAGCCCGGGAGGAACTTTGTGTTTTAGTAAGCTAAGTTTCACACATTCACTGGAGGTGTCCTTGCTTTCTACTGGTGTAATTATCACTCCGGGAAAAGTGTTTCATTAGGAAAGCTCCTCTTTCAGACACATTACTCACAGAGGGCTGGACACAGACACCCTGGACAACACACACACACACACACACACACACACACACACACACAAACGATCCAGTCCCTAATTCATCACCCCTCGTTCTTGTCCTCAGTCCGATCTGTTTTTCTGGACTTGTTGGCACCTCCTCCTGTTTGTCTTTCATATTTGTTCTTTGACGTTAACTCCTCTAACTCAAAGACCTTTCGTTATTCTTATTAAAACTGCCAGTGTTTTAAACCGCCACCAACCAATTAAAAGATAGTTTTACTAGGGCTGTCAAAGTTAACGCAATAATAACGCATTAACGCAATAAACGGGCTCAGTTTTAAAGCTAGAGTGAAGATATTAACATAATATGAAACTAGAAAACTGAAGGAACCCATTGACACCCACCATGTCGGGAAGGAGGCTAAATCACGCTCCAAATTTGCGTTACATTTTGGTGAAGAAAAACGGGCATAGCCATTTTCAAATGGTTCCCTTGACCTCTGACCTTAAGATATGTGAATGAAAATGGGTTTTATGGGTACCCACGAGTCTCCCCTTTACAGACATGCCCACTTTATGATAATCACATGCAGTTTTGGGCAAGTCATAGTCAAGTCAGCACACTGACACACTGACAGCTGTTGTTGCCTGTTGGGCTGCAGTTTGCCATGTTATGATATGAGCATATTTTTTTTGCTAAATTCAGTACCTGTGAGGGTTTCTGGACAATATTTGTCATTGTTTTGTGTTGTTAATTGATTTCCAATAATAAATATATACATCCATTTGCATAAAGGAAGCATACAGTATTTGCTCACTCCCATGTTGATAAGAGTATTAAATACTTGACAAATCTCCCTTTAAAGTTAATTATGAACAGATAAAAGATGTGTGATTAATTTGCAATTAATCGTGATTAGAAATTTTAATTGATTGACAGCCCTAATTTTTACTGGTCTGGTCTTACTGTTTGGTGTCTCAATGTGCAAATTCAACTTTCACTTTAGCTGAGCTTGAGTGCTCCATTTTCCGTGGTTTCAAACTCTCCTTCAAGCCCTCCTCCATCATGTCTCTTTCCTTCCTGTCGCCAACCCATCATCCCCCTATCTGTCCTCCCTCCTCCTCTTCCTCCTCCACCACTCGCTTCCCCCGCTGCCCTCTCTCTCGCAGGTCTGCAGGTTAATGAGTCGTGAAGTGTGAAAACTTCCTGAGACTCAACCGGAGCTAAATGCTGTTTCCAGATGTGAGTCTACAAACGTCTGGATGTCCGCTTGAAATGAGTTAGAGGGGTGTGGGTGGGGCAGTCGGAGGTGGAGGGGAGGTGAAGAGGAGAACAGAGTGGCACAGAGAGGTGGTGCGTAGAAAAAGAAGATCTGAAAATGTGAGAGAAAGAAGGAGAGGAAAGAAGGGAAAGTGAAAGAAACAAAGAGACTACAGGATTATTAAACTATTTCACATACACACACTGCTGGTCATTAAACTGGTGCTGAACATCATATCATGTACTTGTCAAGTGACTAATAAAAGCAAGTGTGTGCACTCAGTGTGATGGTGCTCTTGAGGATTTTATTTCTTTAGCAATGATTAAAATGACAGTTTTCTTTTGTCAGATTTGCAGACACACCTCGTAACCTTTGAAAAACTAAACATTGTTTTAACCAAAGTGAAAGGAACTGAGGAACTGCGTGCATGTGCATCCTGTCATTTTCCTGGGAACGTGCAGATAAATATAAAAGACGAATAATGTGATTTTTAAATATGATTACGGCCACAGAGAAGTTTTACCTTTTAAACAATAACAGTCTGCGCTGCAGACGTCCTACAGCATCTGTGATATGATTGACAACCAGTCTCTGCTAACCCTCAAACATCTGGGTAAATCCAAACCCACTATAGTACTATAAATAAAGTGATTTCCAGACTTACAAGGAAATTGCCTTTGTGTTTTGGTGCATAACAATAAACCTTGCAAGAGAAAATAAAAATAAAAGCAAATACTACAATAGTCAGGAAAAATAAATATAGGATAGAAAAACAGCAATAACAATATGAAAACATACTATAAAAATGTGTACAATATATCAATTTTAAAATGAAAGAGCTGTACTAAAGGCAAAATGTGTTCACAACTCGGGGCTAATCTCATGCTAATCTGTATGCTTTCATACAGATTTAAACCTGCAGTAGGCAGAATATTTTTGGCATCATTGGGCAAATATTCCATAATAACCTTTCAGCATATTGTTATTCAAGTGTTCTGAGAGAAAATTAGACTTCTGCATCTCCTCATGGCTCTGTTTTCAGGCTTTAGAAAGTCTAGACCGTGATGGGAGACTTTGACCAATCACAGGTCATTTCAGAGAGAGAGCGTTCCTATTGGCTGTGCTCCGGCTGGTGGGCGGTGCTTGGTATTTCTTCAACTGTTCTCAACATGGCTGCCGGGTCACAAACTTTCTCATTTTACAGCTAAACAGTACAATACAATATGTTTCTGAAAAGGCATTATAGTGACAGAATGTTGATTCATATTTGATATTGATTTGACACCGGAGGACACACATGCACAGGATTTTTTTTCAGATTATCTGTCTCATGCACTACTGTCAGGATACAAAATAACTTTTTTTAATCATATTTGCTCCAATTCTACCCACTGTTTTCGTGTGATTAATTCATGTCGATATATTTTTTCGAACTGTTTCTTTCGTGAATACTTTCACACAGAATGTGAATGTTACGCAACAATAAAGCGTCATACTTTTTTTCGGGAACAAGGCAGATTTTCTGAGCTTCACACCGCAAATAAAGGCATCAACCGATCACGTTGTGCGGAACAGGTTGAGTTGCGCAAATATTTATGAAACAACAACACGGAGGCTCCGTAGTCCGAACCAACACGGCAAACTTTATGACTCCTTTCAACCTCGAAAAAGGCAGCGCAGACCAGAGTTACTTTCATTCTTCTCTTTCACAACAAAAGACATAATATTTTCAGGCGAATATTTTGCATTTTCGTGTTGTATATTCATCACGCCGCAGGTGTGTAATGGCCTTTAGAGTCTACAGTCACGCTAGCAGCTCTGTGAGGCTATAGGCTACTTCAACACAGCAGTGCTTTGTGCTAAAATGCTAACATCAGGATGCTAACATTATCACAATCACAATGACGTGGTGATGTTTAGCAGGTATAATGTTTACCATGTTCATCATCTTAGTTTAGCTTGTTAGCATGCTAATGTCTGCTAATTAGCACTAAACACTAAGTACAGCTGAGGCTGATGAGGGTGTTGTTAGTTTTGTCTATTTAGTGATAAACAAAAGTATTGGACAAATTTAAGTTTCGACCTGATGATGGCGATAGATGAAAAGTAAGAGGTTCAGCAAAGTTATTACAATTCATCCTGAGGGGGATATGAATGTCTGACCCACATTTCATCACAGTCTATTCAATAGCTGTTGAGATATTTCACTAAAGATCGTCATCATGGCGGCGCTAGAGGAAAAGTCAGAGGATCAACAAAGTCAGTAGGATTCATCCTCTGGGAACCTCGAATGTACTAAATTTCACATCAATCCATCCAATAATTGTTGAGATAGTTTAGTCTGGGCCGACAGACAGACGGACGTTACCATTCCTGGTGCCAATGTGGCTAAAAGTGGAGAGAAAAACTTCAAGAGCAAACCAGTGAACATCGACAGCGTGTGAAGTGGACTCTGATGCATCTGAAGGCAGCTGCCAAATCAAAAGCTGATCATCAACCACATCTGCAAACACGTCTGTGTGAGTATGTACTTACGTGCATGTGTGAGTCAATGTGTGTGTGTCTATAATCTGGCGTAAATAATGATATCTCTGTGCCTCGTCTTCTCTGCTGCCAACTCCACTAATTATTTATTCTTGGACGCTACGAGGGTGTCAAAGCTCACACTACAGAGATCCCCTCAGCCTGACTGCCAGTGAGGAGTAATTGTGTAACTCTGTCATATTTACTTGTAAACTATCATTACTCAACAGGTTGGATTTTCATGCCAATTCTTACATATTTCATAAAATTTCTGACCCAATACAGTGGAGGTGTTTGTCATGCTCGGAGCATCAGAAACGATGTCCCCGTTACTTTGCACAGTTTTCATAAGGGAGTATTTCTTGGTTTGGTAACACTTCATTTTACAGGTCCACAAATGTCATGGTAATTAGGTGATGATTAGCAAGTAACCTATTTGAAATTTCTTTGGAATTACTGCCCAATTACCACAATATTTACCTCAAAATGACTTACTTACTTACTAATAGCCCAAACTACAAAAATACAGGAAGAAGTTGTAAAAATACTGAAGTTGCCTTTAAATTAAAAAAACTTTTTGATTTACTTGCCAGGTTCAAATAAAAACACTGAACCTGTCGTACCGTTCAGCTGATACAAACATCACTGTAGCGGGTGGAATTAAACCAACACGGATCGACTCGAAGCAAAGACAGCACGTCGCCTCAGTAAGAGTGGCTTCAAAAGTGAATAATTCAAGTCATCGGTGGAAATTTTCCATCATCTATTTTTCATTTGGGGTCGACAAATAGCATTCACAACAGTGCTTTGTGTTGGCTCTTATGAATACATGTTTGTGTTTGCATGTGGGTGTGATTTAAGAGACTCTCCACGCTCGTCACTGAGTGTGATTGAGCTCTGAGGGGTTATAGGGAAAATAAGTTGAAAACAGGACACAATCAATACCGTTTACCCAATAGCCTCGTAGCGTGTGTGTGTGTGTGTGTGTGTGTGTGCGTGTGTGTGTGTGTGTGTGTGCGTGCGTGTGTGTGCGTGCATTTGTCGTGTGTGTATTTGTGAGCATGCCTGTGTGTGTTTACCTTAAAGTGTGACTGCATTTAACGTGTCAAGTTGAGGAAAAACAACCAATTGCCTCTTAGCACACGCTTTATTGACCAGTGGAACACACACACACACACACACTGCAGGCGTATTGACTGGTTGAAGGGAGAAACAGGTTTAAGGCAATTAGAGTAGTGTACTCTCCGCCAGAAACCCACTATGATCCTTTTCACTGCAGTTAGCCAACTCCCCCTAAAGTGTGACTAATATTACATCAATGGAAGGAAGTAAAACACAGATGCTGTTTCATTGTCATTAACTGGAACATACCAGAAAATGTAAGGTTTACAACCTCTTAGATTATGTGAAGTACAAAAAAACCCACTAATTTCATCTGAAAATATTTTTCTACACTGGGTGCAGTGCGTTTTAAGTGTGTTGTGTAACTACACCAGTGTAAATTGATTGGTGGTTATGAAGGCACAAGGTTGTGCTTTTGGGAAATCATCAGTTGTTGTTTTTTTTAAGCCAAACGTTATTGTTTTTTAAGTGCAAATTCTCTGGTGAGTTAAGCCAGTTTACCAAGCTCATTGTGGGCGTCAAATACCGAGGCTTTGTCACAGCTATCGGACAGTTCGGGGCCGTTGGTGAGTGTCCGTCGGCCTAGTTTTTGCAGTATGTCCTGCACCGTTGGCTCTAGTGTGCCCGTGTCAGAGGCTTTTCGGTGAGCCCGTTGGTGAGAGAAATCACTCTGATTGGCGGTTCAGCTTTAACGAATCAGTGCATGAGAAAAAGAAACGGACGTGAGGAAAGCAAGCCAACGGGTAAAGTGAAGCTAAGTGGTGAACGAGAGCCGTGTGGAAATGGTCGCCAAACGCCGCTTTGTTTCATGTACGTATTAAAACTACAGACTGCATCAGAATCAGTTCAACTTAAAGAGGACCTATTATGCTTCTGGCCTTTTCCCCTTTCCTTCAGTGTGTTATATAGTTTTTGCGCTTGTAAAAGGTCTGCAAAGGGAGTTCCTCTCCCCAACAGAAACACTGCTCCTGAACTGCCTGAGGAGTTTCAATAGCAGACTGAACACTAAAGATGTTGCTTACTCCCATCAGCACTGGTTTATCCACTGTGAGTGTAGTCATTACAGTTCAGATTTCAGTTTATTGGCTACAGGGTTGACAGGAAGCCCCCCTTTAAAATAAAGAATGCTTTAGGAAGCCTCTTTATTTCTTCTCCTTCCTTCTGTCATGATTATTTAATCCTGCGTCAAGTCAACAACAAAAGCCTTCTCCGATTCGGCTCCCAAACTCCTGTTAACAGTGCAAACAACACAATCAACAAGTCACTACAAGTCCATTAATTTCCGATTGAGCTGAGCGAGCGATGCGAGGAAGGTCGGAGGGTTAACAAGCTCGTCGGCTGAGAAAAGTTCGCAGACAAGTTGGCTGAACATTTTGTATTCACTCAGCCAATCACATTTTCACGCTTTCTTTGTTTCTGTGATTTAATGTTATGACACAATAGCTCTGCTCATTCAAAATCATACATTTATTTCTCTTATTTGGAAAAAAGTATTGAGAAACAGATGCAAGAATGCAGTTTTAGCTCACTGTTTGATTACAGTTTGCTAAAGAAGACCGTATCAGGCTGTACTACTGCTGTAAAAACACTCGACCACTACGCTGTTAAAATCAGAGCCTCTCACGCCGGCTGGTCAGAACAGAGCAACCCATCAACCAGGCTGCTGACATTATGAATGTGGGGTAAGGACACAAACTTGTGAAAAGGGGGTCCGTGATCAAATACAGAACTATTTGGGGTGCTTGACATAAAACGGTCTGGGAGCTCTTCATGTGGAGTGCTGCGAGTGGTACACAATCATTTCTCCTCCTCTTTCATTTTCATCTCTCCATCTGACAGCACGTTCAAGTAGCTTTATATTACTCAAACATGTTCACTGCTCAGTTAGAAACACACACACACACATAAAGAGAGAGAGAGAGAGAGAGAGAGGGAGAGGGAGGGAGGCAGAAAGGCAGCCAGAGACAGCTACATACAAATACAAGCGCTTACTGCTGTAATCCTATCAGACAGGGCTTTCTGGCTTCATGCGGCCTGTAAGAGGTCAACATGAACTACATGAAATGCTGAGAGGAGAGTCACAGACGGGTGGAAGGATATAAACATTTCTGGAAAAATGTGCACAATATGTGTGCTTAACCCTGTCTCCTAGAAATTAAGGTTGTGGAGACAAATGTAATCTCTACCTAAAATCAATCGCTACCTACCTTTGAGTGCATGAAGGCACAACATATACAGCATCTACCACCCCGAAGTATGTAGGCGGTCGGGTGGAGGGTGTCCGTGGTGGACTTTGACACTGAATTCTGAGTCCCTATGGAGGCCAAAATCAAAAATAAATGAATAAATAAATAAATGACTCAATAAATAAATAAATATGTCATTAAATGTAGCAAAAATAATATTAAAAATAAATGTAGCCATTAACTAATTGATAAAATGTGACATAAATTGATATTTCTGTTTTAATTGGCTTTTTTTTTTTTACCTTTGTATTAATTTGCTCATTTATTTGCTCTTCTGCTATTTTCCCTTTTACTGTATTTATTTTTATTATTATTTTTAATTAATTTATTTATTTTTGCATTTAATATTTATTTATTAATTCATTTTATGTTTATTTTTAAATTGATGTATTTATTTATGCAAGATTTTCCCTTTGCATTCCACACCTTATTTATTTCCCCAAACGTATTCTTTTCTTTATACATTTCTTTTTACATGTCTTTATGCATTTCTGTCTTATTATGCAAATGAGGGGCTGTCATTCAAAATGCATCGTCATGGGGTCAGAGTGCATAGATCGACTATATGCTAGCTAACTAGCTAACAGCGTCTGTCTCTGCTTATTAACGCCAGTCTTCATTCCCGGCTCCGTACAGCGGGTCGTCGGCCTGCTGCTGCTCCCCTCGCCGCTTCTTACTCTCTGTCTGAAATGCTCAGTTTGCCACGATACAATTTTGATTTGATTCAATTCAGGGGCCTGCGGTCGATATGAGACAAGATCATATTCCCATTTAACACAATCAGTTACATTTATATCAACTCACAAAAAAGAAGTATAATATGATTTGACTATTTTATAACTGGGCTCTTCCAGACATTTAAATGACAAAAAACATCTATTCTTTCTAATAAAAAATAATAAATATAAAGTGGGAATTTCAAAATAAAGGTGTATCTTAAATTGTCGATCTTTCAGATTTCAGTCCTGGTTAATTTAGAATTTCTATTTGAGTGAAAACGATGGAAATGTGCTCAGAGTTTATCAGTCTGGAGTCACGGTGCCTTCAAATGAAACTCGTGAGCTTGTGTTTGCAACATGGGAAGTCGTGTACACAATGTGCTTGGCGTTCAAGTGCTGGAAGTGAGGAAAAAGATGAGGCTGTTGGGAATATTAACATTTTCCTCAGACATACTGTATTATAAAATTAGGAAGAAAAACAATATACAATGTACAAAAACAATGTACAAGAGCTTCAAGTTTTCAGCATTGTGTGTATAGTTCCAGTTTTTTGTGTGTGTATACGACAGCATTTTTTTCCGGGAATGTCACCACAGACACCCAATTCATAATACTGCAAATATAGAAATATTGCAATACTTTCATTAGTGAGCCATAGGGTCAATCATCATTGTTTTACCTCATTTGGCGATAGATAGTGACTTGACAGACATTTACATAAAGGACCAGTGTGTAACATTAAAGGGGATCTATTGGCAGAAATGGAATATAATATTAATAAGTATGTTTTCTTTAGTGTTTAATCACCTGATAATAAGAATCGTTGTGTTTTCGTTACCTAAGAATGAGCCGTTTATATGAACATAGGGAGCGGGTCCTCTTCACGGAGTCCACCATGTTGCACCGCTATGTTTCTACAGGGGCCCAGACCGGACAAACCAAACTCTATTAACGTTTCCTACTTGGGCCGGAGTCGATAACATTACTCGCTCCCGTTGCTGCCACTCTCTCTCTCTCTTGCTTCACCACTCACTTCCCACGTACACACACACTCTACGCACTGGCTCTGCTCTGGATGGCTCTAGAGAGGCACATTCACGTTTTTATGTCTGCCACCATAGCTCTCCAACACGCTTGGCACAGGGAAGAGGCTTCAGATGGTTGGACCACTAGATACCGCCAGATCCTACACACTGGACCTTTAAATGAAAATCTTTGAGGTTGCCACTTTAAAGATGATATGTATCGATATTTTCCCTTTGCGTCGATGATATTGGATTGCTGATCATTGGATCAAAATATATATCCAGATCGATGTATTCGTACATCCCTAGGAATGACAGTAGTGCAGATACGACAGATACACTTTACAAACTATTGAAATTATAGCTACATTTTAGGCTTATGGAGTTTTTAGATAATAAGTAATAATAAATACATATATGTGTTTGCATGGAACCATTTGCTCAATAAATAATCACATTTTAGAAGCAAATAGAACAGCATCCCTCAGAGACCAGTCATTTCCCTTCACTCTGTCTTTTCTCGTCTCTGTGCTCGTCTCCTTCTGTGTATAACGTGTGTTCCAGTGGGAGTACTTGGTTCAGTTTGTGTTTTATAAACATTTGAGAACGCCCACAGCTCCCATGTGTAGGCGGATCCCTGCGCCCTCATCGTGACTCTGTAGACATCTCTATATCAACAACTCCATGAGCATGCACACGCACTAAGACGCATGCCTGTCAACGCCATCGGAAACCGTGCACGCATGCATCGCATAAACACGCCGTCGTCACACATGTGCACACGCTAACCTGTCAGTCGTCGGGAGGAAAGAACAGCCAACTGAGACTTGGAAGTGCAGGCAAACATTTCATCCTTATTACCCTGTTATTCTCTCTCTCACACACACGCTGGATTTTTGTATTTAGGCTTTATCATTCTCACCTTTTCTCATATTTCTTTCTCACGAGGGGTTTCTCCTCCCTTCCCTCCCTCCCTCCTCAACTTAATCTCTCTCCCTTTTCTCTTCCTCAGTCTTTTCCCCCCCTCAAGGTGTCTAAGCTGTGAGACATTTAATCGCCGCGGTAACGGTTTCATATCTGGAACAGAAATCAAATAATGCCAGATGATTTACTCCCCCTAGCAACCAGGGAGCACAGCCCTAGCAACCGACCCAGCCAGCAGGCCAGACCTAATCAGGTTGAAAATATTTCAATTATTGTGTTGATTCTAGGAGGTGTGTGTGTGTGGGGGGGCAAGTGTGTGTGAGTAAAGATCGGCCTGCTGCATTATAATGATGTCAGCCTCTATTGATCTGAATACCAGCGGAGAATATTAGAAAAGAAAAAGAAACCGCATGGTGTCATAGAAGAAGTGATCAAGTGCTATTAGAAGCGCTGCTGTTATGATGGAGACATTAGAAGGATACAACAACACATGGTCATTCTGGCTTGGATAGTGTAACAGTTGGCATGCTCTGTGTGTGTGTGTGTGTGTGTGTGTGTGTGTGTGTGTGTGTGTGCGTGCGTGTGTGCGTGTGTGTGTGAGTGTGTGTGTGCGTAAGAAAGAGAACGACAGTGTTGGCAAGGCAGAGATGGCAGAGGATAGCCAAAGAGCGGGGACAGGATCCAAACTCCAGGGTGCCAAAGGACCAAATCGAGCTTTAGTCCTCACTCTATCAAACACAGTTGCACTACGCTTGTTTGTGGTCGTGTTGGAGCTTTAGAGAAAGTGTAAGTGTGTGTGTGTGTGTGTGTGGGTTGACGTTTATGTAGCTTGTGTGTCTGGAGGAGGGTAGACGGTTGCAGGAGGGGGAGGGTGGGGGGGGGGGGGGCTTTATTGAAGGCTTGCCCAGTCAATCAATAAGTGTGTGTGTCTGTATGTGTGTGTCTATACTTTAGACTATGTACACTCAGTTAGTGGTTTATTAGGTACAAACACTCTAATACAACAATCCTGCAATAAATCATCAAGGTTATAATGTTCATTTTTTGGTTGAAACCGTTTTAAGGTCTTTGCACACCAAAGCCGTATTTTTCATATACGTTTTTTTTTTTTATCCAATCAACACGCTCTCACTCCCAACTCGTCAAATACTCCCGCACAGGGTACCCCTCTTGCGTTACTTTTGGACGTGTCAGGGACGGCGTGTCAAAATATGCTCGTTACATGCATAGTGTCCTTTCAAAATAAACGTCCTCTTTCCCAGGAAGTTAGGTTTAGGCAACACAACGGCGTCCGAAATCGCATACTATGAACTACATACTCAACATGTTGCTAAATAATAATTAATGTGCTGCTAAGGACATGTAAATCCAGAGGATAGATGATAATTTTTTAATGGGTTATGTATGAATAATTGTGATGTGTTTAGTTTTTTGTCTGATGGGTCTTACTTGTCTGTCTGTTTATGGTAACAGTATGTCTATTGTATGTGTACTTTTTCCTCAAACTGAGCTGCCTATGGATGCAAAATGAATTTCAGTGCAAACTAACAATAAAGTTGTATCGTTTCGTAACATGTGTAACGGATTTTTAAGAGGTTAATTAAAAATCTCAAGTTGCATTAAAGTGTTAAAGAAATTAGTGGAGTTGAAACTAATTTGCGTTAACGCGTTATTATCATGTTAACTTTGACAGCCCTATACGTCAGTCGATGGACAGAAAAATTATAGTTTTCGTAATTAATGAATCATCATTAATCAAGAAGACATTTAGTTTCTTAATTCCACAAATGTGAGGATTTGCTGCTTTTCACTTATATATATAATATTAAATTGAATATCTATTGGTGTTGACTTGTTATTCAGACAAAACAAGACATTTAAAGATGTCACCTCGTGCTCTAGGAAAGTGTTAAGTGGCATTTGTCACTACTTGATATTTTTACACTAAACAATAGTAAAAATAATGGACAAATTATAAAGTAATTGTTAGCTGCAGCTCTGATGCGAACTATTATTTTCTCTTGCAGATTTTTTTCTTTTTCAACGTTGTTTTTTCTTTAATTTTCCATTTCTTTCTTCTTTAATTCTATAATAATGAGAAAAATAAAGAGTGCAGAGGAACAATGCAAAAAGAAGAGGAGAGGGGGGAAAAATGAAACACACGCTCTAATCTAATCTGCTTTTTCAACCTCTAATTCTCTGATGGTAATTATGCCTGACAATTGGCCTTTAGGGACGAGACAAGTCTCCTTCTTTGGCGTTTGCTGTTTGGATGGAGGCAGAGGGGAGAGGGCCACGGAGCAGACAGATAGACACACAAACCACCAGACAGAAGGAGAGAATGAAGGCTGTTTGAATGACAGACAGAAATGGATGTAAAAATGGGTATTTGAGAGATTATGAATTTACATATCTTAATAGAGGAATGCATGCTACGGCTCTCCACCAAAAAAAAAGAAAGAAGCTGCACAGCTCTTCTTGAGAATTACTGAATGTATGTGGCGTGATTGTGTGTCTCTCTTTGTGTGTTTCAGAGAGACATTTTGGGCAGTTTGTGTGAATCATAACAGACCTGTATTTTAAGGGGTTGCTCTCCTCTCAAGTTGTTATCTATGATCAAAATTGTTTGAGTGATTTCACACTAAATGTCATTTTTTTTTTAAAGCCATTTTGAAGAGCTTTTCACTCAAAGGCCTCAGTGGAGGAGGGAGACCAGTTCAGCAGCTTGTTTTCACCAAACTGAAGGGTTTTGGTCTAAAATATTCACAATTAACATTTAAAAATGGGACATTTTTAAATGTTAATTGTGAATATTTAAAAAAAAACTCAAAATGCTTTCCAAGAGAATTGTAGGTACCTGGTTCCAGACCTCTCAATCGCCCACGTCTCAAATGTTAGTGATTCAAAAAGGTTTGTGTTATCTGGTGTCAAAGTCAGAGAAGTCCTTTCTACACATGTACCCATTTTTTCCCCTGTTGTAACAACCAAGCTAATTACAGCTTTGTAGAGACGACTATAAGTGGGTCAATGTATCCTCATACAACGGTTCGTATGATATCTTCCGAAAAGTGATTCTTCATTTTCATGCGTTTTCCAAGAATTACCAGCAACACGTGACGCACGTGTCAATTTCCCTCTCCAGTCTTTTCAAAATAAACTTCCGTCTTCACAGTCTTCACAGGTTTAGGACACAAAACTACTTAGTTAGGTTTAGGTAAAGGTCGTGGTTTGGGTTAAATAACTCCGGAAGTGGTGTTACTTAAAGCAGCAGCAGGTAGAAATGGAGCAAATATGATTAAAAAAAGGTACTTTTTGAAACGGTCACTAAATCCTGACAGTATTGCATGAGACAGGTAATCTGAAAAAAATCATGTGCGACTGTGTCATAATTTAATAATTTAATAATTATATGCTAAAATAGCATATAATCGTTAAAATAGGGCCCTTAGGCTTGAGAAGCGGCTGTGTGCTGCTCTTCATTGGAGGTGGAAAACCAAAACTAGTAGAAGACACTTCTGATCAGACACAAATCTCACCATTGTGTGACTTATTGTCTACACAAATGTAACCTGGTAGCTAATGTAATATTTCAGGGAGTTTATTAAGAAATTTCAAAGAAGTTATTTTCTAATTATCATCTATTTATTAGCAGACATGGAAATAAAGCATATCAATAAACTTTATATTCTTTCCTTTGAAATGTATTAAATAAATTACCAGCTATTGGGAAATAGCAGAATATTTCATGAAATAATGTTTATAATAAAGTAATTTTCTATACATTTTGAGGTAAATATTGGGGTAATTTGGCAGTAATTCCAAATAAATTTCAAATAGGTTACTTGCTAATTATCACCTAATTACCATGAAATTTGCAGGCCTTTAAAATGAAATGTTACCATAATGTCTATTTACTCTGAATATCAGGCTCACAAAACATTTCATGGACAAGCATGTGTATTTTGTAAATATAAAAAACAACTTCAGCAAATTCCTTTTATTCCTCCACTGCACTTTTTCTTCACTCTAATAATTTGGCAAATAGGCCTGTAGAGCAATCAGTAGAGAAAGAAAATGTGGGACCGAGAGGTCTAGAAGAAAAGAGATAAAGGACCATGAAGAGGCAGCGTTGTACTGTACAGCACGTCAGGAGGTTTTCGTCGGATAATGGAGAGGTCAAAAAGGAGAATAAAGTGTTGATGAGAAGACAGAAGAGACTCTTCTGCCAATCAGTGCCATAATCACACTGTTCCAATTTCCTCTCTACGTCACAAAGACTACCACCCGGCTCTAGGTAAGACTGCCTCAGTATTTAAGTGTGCGAGCGAGAGAGGGAGTGTGTGTGTGTGTGTGTCAGTGGGAAGGGCAGCTAGGCGTAAAATTGAGTCCAGATTCATTAGGTTCTGTGAGCTGAGCTGCAGTTGGTTTAAGTGATACATTTCCTCTGGAAGTGGAGGTGTGGAGGTGTGTGGGTGGATGGGTGTTGTGAGGGGGGTTACGGGTCTCTCTCTCTCTCTGTCTCACACCTGTGCACAGACACACACACACAAGTATCAGACAATTTAGAGGCCTTTATTCTATTTTCTCCCTCCTCTGTTTCGGTGGTGACACTGTAAATCTGAGCCAATTTCCTCCTCTAATCATCATTAAAAAGCGCAAATGACTCCACTCTCCATTAAACACTCCCACATGCCTGCTGCTATTACACACCAGACTGAGGCCGGCCAGCCTTCTGCGTACAGCGTTACTCTAAAGCTCACTTTATTCATGAGATAAGACACCAGCATATGTCATCAAACGGAAAACAACACGCTGTACTTTGTTTTACCGAACAGCGGGACTGAACATTTCAATCTCTCACGCCTTCATGTATTTTTGAACAAGGGTTGTTGTTGCCTCTTTTAATGCAAAATAGTCCCTCACAGCAGACTTCACCTGAGAGGGTGATTTCATAGAAAAACTAGACACACGTGCATCTGAGAAGCTAATCACAAGGGCTAGGGTAACGTACAACGGCCCCTCATTCATTAGAAGTCAACATTTAAAGCTCCACTGAGGCCTTTAAACAAAGATTCATCTGGACTCCTAAAGAAGGGCAGTCCAGTCTGAATACAGTAAAAAGCTTCTTTCCGGTGTGAAATCGGTGTTGCCCAAATTTTGTTTTCTTTGAGCTTTCCCAAACTAACAATGATTAATTCAGCAGTTTAAATAGCTTTAGTGTTGTGCCCATTGAAGGCTGTTCCCAACATTTAGAGAAACAATTGACAAATCAAAGCTTTAAGAATGGTGTCATCCTAGCTACTGTAGTTAACCACATTCATGAAAACAGAAAAATGGCATCAAGCATGTATGAGATGCAGCTGTAGGCGTACAAGTTGCTGTAAGTCAACTTAAAGAAACAACAACTCATATATTGACATATTTCTTTGATCAATATAAAAAAATTTGAGTAAAATCAGCTTCCGTTACAACTGAAAATTATGTTGGCTGGATGGATACCAAGCCCTCGGGAAGAGCACCAGTTGGTGGTGCCAATTTTCGTAGTGGCCAAACGGCGGTACTACAACTTCCGTGTCCGTCATGTGATGCCGTTAGGTCCAAAAATACTTTTTCCCATCGACTTACATTGGGAAAGAGACGTCTGCAACTCAGCAGATCTTTTTTTTTTTTTACCTGAGGTAGAACTGGAGGGTGGGCCCTACTCTTCTGTTATCAGCTGTAACCGCCGTATGAACGCATTTCAGAGTGGCGGCCGTGAGCGAGCCAGTGGGGCACGCCCACATGCACTAACATGCACTAAAAGGCACGGCCCGGATATGTCAACAAACAGAGAAGCTCTGATTACAACACACACAGAGGGAGAGTGACTTCATTCTCTGCTCAGGTAGACATTACTCCTCTATATGTTTACATACACAATAGTTGTTTGCTGCTATATTAACGCTTTGGATATCATATAGAGAACCTTTAAGCAGCATAGTCTCAAAGTATAAATAAGATACAGTCTGACCTCACCAAATAAGAACTGAAAGACGTCACCTCACTGCAAATTATTTCTTCAACTCCTGGAAGTGTCAGGAGCTGACTGGCGTAGTTTTAGGGCTGGCCTGCAGTAGAGGATGATGGGATTTTGTTATTGAATATTGTACGTGTGACAGTCTCATTTCTTGCCCCCGGCCCGAACACAGCGCAGCAATATTCCTACCCACAAAATTCATTTCAGGCTGACGTTTTAGCCCCAAATATAGCCCCGGTATTTTATTGGTGGACCCAGATTGAAATATTAACGTCCTAAAGGGTGGACGGGTTTTTGAACCACTGACGGAGGAAAAGCTGGCCCAGTATCAGCTCTCTGTTTTACTCTCTAACGCACCTTTGTACTATAATCAACCTCCTGCTTCTGAACACAGCTGAGGGTTCAGTGTGTCGGTGCAAATGGTTTCTTTGGTCATGCTCTTGTGCTGCTGGAAGTCTGAGTATCTACAGCTGTCAGTCAGTCGTTTGCTGCAGAGCTCTGTAGAAATAACTTTGAATTTAATGAACTTTTCTTTAGCTTAAAAATAAGATCAGAAAATAAAAATGAAAACAAAACAAAAAGATAAAAATGGATTAAACAAATAAATTATATTCCATTCTGCAACAGTTAAACTTTGCATTCTGCAAGCAGGTGACAACTGTGCACTTTCCACCCTTAAGTGCAGGTTTAAGTGTGTATATCTACAGCCGTCTTCAACACAGATGGAGAATTGACGCAGACATGAGCCGTATTGAATGCTGAGGTGTGACCTCTCTCTCACTCTTAACTCCCCGACACATTAACTCCTTCAGGGAAAGTCGTAAAGAAGCATTTAACTAATGGAGAGAACCCTGGTGAGCGGAGCGCAGCTGTCCCGTCATTAGCCAGCATTTGTTTTCACAGTTTGTTTGTTTGTTTCGGTGTGTTTTTGCACCTGCGGCGCAGACATGCAGGGTCGTGAGAAAGGCTCAGCGAGAGAATACGGTCATGTTAGGAAACTCTCGAGGGAACAGAGACCTGACCCTCATCATCATGTGGGCTGATGTTTAGCAGGTGTAATGTTTACCATGCTCACCATCATAGTTTAGCGTGTTAGCATGCTAACATTTGCTAATTAGCACTAAACACGGTAACACTTCATTTTACAGGCCCGCACATTTCATGGTAATTAGTTGATAATTAGCAAGTAACTTATTTGAAATTTCTTTGGAATTACTGCCAAATTACCCCAATATTTACCTCAGAATTTATCGAAAATGAATTTATTCTAAACATGATTTAATAATTATATGCAAAAATAGTATATAATGGTTAAAATACGGCCCTTTATATTGAGAACCAGCTGAAAATCTGAGGTGGAAAACCAAAACTAGTAGAAGACACTTCTGATCAGGCACAAATCTCACCATTGTGTGACTTATTGTCGACACAAATGTAAACTGGTAGCTAATGTAATGATTCAGGGAGTTTTTTAAAGAAATTTCAAATAAGTTATTTGCTAATAAATTTAATTTTTTATTATATTATTAAATGTATTAAATTAATTATCAGCTTTTGTGAAATAGCGGAATATAATTATGAAATAATGTTTAGAATAAAGAAATTTACGATAAAGGCGTTATCAGCTATAAGCACCATCGGTAGGGGCCTATACGTTGTAAAAGTGAAAAGGAAAAACTTAAAAGCAACACGTTTAAACATGTTGTAAAACTGAATGAAACGTCACGTTTTGAACACAAACAAAAAGGCTTCTATAGGCTACAAAACTACAACTTCTTTAGGTTTAGAAAATAAATATACAACTTCTTTAGGTTTATGCAACGAAACTATAACTTCTTTAGGTTTAGGCAAAAAAAAAACTACAACTTCTTTAGGGTTGGGCAAAAATAAACACTTCGTTAAGTTTAGGAAAAAACACTGTTTTGGGTTAAAATAACGCAAACACAAGGACAACTACACATTGTTTGTTTCACACGAGATGCAAACTCCGGTCTCCTGGGTGAAAACCCTGTGTTTTGTGTCCCATCCATCGTCTCCGACCTCTGCCCCTTATGGAGTTTCGCAGTCTGTACTACTACTGCTCCTATCATAATTACTACGGTCGCTAGAGGTCGCTGTCGTGTTCTTTTATACCTTCTTTCGGTGATCTACCATGTGAATAGATGATAAAACCTACTAGTGGATGTAGTAGGCCCCTACTGACCCACATCTATGGGGCTTATAGCGACTGATAACGCCTATTTAATAACCTGACAACAGTCTGGTTATGTGCTTCTTCACCGGTTATCTACAGTAGCCTACAATTAGACAAGCTAGCATGGCTACCAGGCAGTAGCCTACTGCCACCTTCCGTCTGTCATGTGACGCCGTACGTTGCAGGTCGTAGCGTTACCTCGAGACTCTCCCTTTAGGAAACAGCACAGTGAGTTGCATGTGTTTGTGCCACACAGGTAGGGGCGAGGGAAGATTAAGAAGTTCTAATCTCCTACGTGTTGGTGGGGAGGCCCAGTGTGTGTGTGTGTGTGTGTGTGTGTGTGTGTGTGTTCTCAGTGCAATGATAACAGCTACTACTAGATAAGCAGTAGCTGGTCCCTCTGGTATGACTAGCTGTGTTAAAACACTGTTGTTGTGGCTCACTTCAGTGTGTGAGTGCTACAGCAAACAGGAGTCACAACAGTCAGAGTTCAACATCTGAAG
Organism: Sebastes umbrosus; assembly: GCF_015220745.1. Lineage (NCBI taxonomy): Eukaryota > Metazoa > Chordata > Actinopteri > Perciformes > Sebastidae > Sebastes > Sebastes umbrosus. The sequence goes on from NC_051271.1 coordinate 17,321,726, forward strand.
CTCACAACCGCGGGCTGATGATGTTACAGAGACGCGACATGACACACACCACAATAAGTGATGGGAGATGAATGACTTCTTCCTCCCCGTCTCTCTCTCACCGTCTTCCTCTTCATATCCCCTCCCTCTTCGTCCTGTAATCACTCCCCTCTGAATCCTCCGTATATAATTCAGCAGCAATTCTCTTCCTCTATTCCCCCTTCCTCCCTCCTCCTCACGGGGAGACACAATGAGATATGACATTTCATTTGAGTTTCTCGCCACCCGGCGCCCTCGCTCTGAGAAATAAATAAATATTTCATTAGCAGGCCGAGAGGAAGACGAAATAAAGATGCACATGCACAAACATGCACGCTTCAGAGGCGGGAGGGGGGAAAAGCAATATAAACGCATTTATACATTCATGCTCAGGCCTCAGTCATTACACATGCAGCCCTCAACACCTACACACACAGTACATACACATGGGTTTTGGTACATGGAGGACCAGTGCAAACATACTTGTGTAGAGAGAGATAATGCAATCTCATGCCTAGAAATAGACAAGATAGATAAGTAATGAAGATAATGGATCTCCCTCTGTAACTCCTATCATCCCGCCTCTCTCGTTAGACCACTTTATCATCTCCCTCCCTCTCGTTCTCTCTCAGTCTCTCTCAGGTCTTACCTAGAGACCCCCGGCTTTATTGTCTTAATTAAAACAGAGCCTGTTTAATTATTTTAATCCACACTACTGCACAACAGGGACTCCTGAGGAGCGGGAGGAGGCGGGAGGAGCGGGGATGATGGGGGAGGTGGGGGTAGCCCTGACATTTCAAATTAAGCTCTTCAAGTTCAAAAGCAAGAGTTCTTATCACTTTTCCTCTCATTCATTTTCCCATTCCTGCCCTCCATCGCTCCACGAGCCTGGCCTCCTTCTCACTGATCTCCTCCTCCACCACCACCGCTCTCCTTCCCTTTCTCCATTTCCTTCCTCGCTTCTCCTCGTTTTCTTTCTTCCTCCTGCCTCTCCTCCTCCTCTTCACTACCTTTGAGAGATTAGCAGTTTGGAGAACAGCCCTGTCGAGAGCCTTTTTCAAGTCCGGGACATCAAAAGAATCTGTGATTATTACAATACCACGTGAAGCTTTTCTTATCTTAATACACACCCACATGCATACAGATACCTTCACATATCGAACCATAATTCGCACTTGAGGGTGCAATAATCACGTCGAGCTTGTTTTGAGTGGTTTATTTGAGCTCTGGAGTGTTTATGTGGGTAGTTTGGCTTGTTGGGGCTGGTGAGAACAATGCTGCTTGAACTCAGGGTCAAAATGTGACTGCTGAGGTCACGGCCTCAGTAATGCAAACACATTTTGAAATCACACCAGTTTTCTTCTCTCCGTTTTGGCTTTCAGTCTGCTCAAAACGGGCATTTTCCTCTACGAACAAATGGTGTTATTTGTGTATTTAAAAGGTAAAATGTAGCTTTTCTAAACCCACGCATGTGTTAGGTTGAGGAATATAGGAGTTATTGAAAAAACTATTTTATATTGCAAACTATCATAATATATTATTATCTTATCTTTGCTTAAAAAGTCAGATTAAATCTAGGGCTGTCAATCGATTAAAATATTTCATCGCGATTAATGGCATGTTGTACATAGTTAATCTCAAATTAATCGCACATTTTTTTATCTGTTCAAAATGTACCTTAAAGGGAGATTTGTCAAGTATTTAGTACTCTTTATCAACATGGGAGTGGGCAAATAGCTTTCCTTATGCAAATGTGTATAGATGTATAAATGTATTATGTATGTATAATGTATAAATGTGTAGGTACTGCATTTAGCATAAAAAAATATGCTCAAATCATAACATGGCAAACTCAAGTCCAACAGGCAACAACAGCTGTCAGTGTGTCAGTGTGTTGACTTGACTATGACTTGCCCCAAACTGCATGTGATCATCATAAAGTGGGCATTTCTGTAAAGGGGAGACTCGTGGGTAGCCATATCACTATGTGCCATCTCCATAGCACATATAATAAAAATTACAAGCTGCAATAATGCGTTAAAGAAATTAGTGGCGTTAAAACTAAATTGTGTTAACGTGTTATAACTTTGACAGACCTAATAATAACGCTATTGAAAGTTATGTGGTATATTAACGAGTATAACAAGCAAGAAAGTTGACTGCTGGCTGGCGGGTGGGGTGGTTGTTGCATCCAACAAACACAAGACTTTAACTCCAGGAGACAACTATTCATGTCCCGTGTGAAACTAAAAGTCAATGTTCACTAGTCATTTTAAGCCAAACCATGATGTTTTTACTAAAACTAACGAAGTAGTTTTGTTGCATTTTTTTGTTTTGTTTTGTTTCAATTTACAATGTCAACCACATGTTTAGAACTGAGAAGAAATGTGTCCCTCGAAACGTAATAGAGAATGCAGTTCAGTTGTATGGGAACGTAATTTTGTAGGAGACAGGGTTGACCTTTAATCATTGAGGCAGTTTTGTTTACAATTGAATATACTATAGTTTTGTTCTCTCAGCACAATGATGAAAGCTCCTGCAAATAGTAGATTCGACTTTTCTGCTAATCAAACTGTAATTTATTTGCTATGAATGGTCAATTCCAGATAATTTGATAGCTAATGTCTACGTGGAGTACCAACAGTTTGGTGAAGTACTGGCATTTCTGTGCTTTCAGGTAGAGTTTATCACTTCAAGTGTTCAAAGTTTAACCTATAAAGAACCTTAAAGGTCCAGTGTGTAAGATCTGGTGGTATCTAGCGGTGAAGTGAGGAGATTACAACCAAATTTAGGCCTCTCCTGTGTGCCAAGTGCGTTGGAGAGCTACGGCGGCCGACACGAAAACACGAATGGAGCTCTCTAGAACCAGTTGTTGTAAGAATAGCATAGGTCATTTAGAGTAGAGCCAGTGCGTAGAGTGTGTGTGTCCGTGGGAAGTGAGTGGTGAAGCAAGAGAGAGAGAGAGCGGCAGCGGGAGCGAGTAACGTTATCGTCTCCAGCCCAAGCAGGAAAAGTTAAGAGTATAGTTTGTCCATTCGTTTGGGCTTCTGTAGAAACATGGCGGTGCAACATGTTGGACTCCGTGGAAAGGACCCGCTCCCTGTGTAGTTATAAACGGCTCATTCTAAGCTAACGAAAACACAACGATTCTTATTTTCAAGTGATTATAGACTAATGAAAACATACTTATTAATATGATATTCCATTTCTGCAGACTGTTTCCTTGTGGCTCTGACCAACAAAAACAACTGTATAATGCAACAAAGTAGGTTTTGCAGAGTGCTACAATGCTTCAAATAAACTGGGGATATATGAACACAGACATACAAACAAGTGTCATTCCACAAAGCAGAGTTTGTCCGTCTCCATCAGAGAGAGTGGGAGACGGCTTGGAGAGTTGTGCTCCCTGTGGACCGCGGAGCGAGGGGAGATGGAGGGAGGCGAGGAGGGGAGGAGGAGGAGGAGAGACCAGAGACAGATAGGAAATGGCAAGGATGGAGGGGCAAGAGTAGCAGAGAGGATACATTACATAATTTGTGTTCCCTCTTCTGTCTCTTTTCCTACTCGCCCGTCTGATTAGTGTGACCTTGATGCAGCCGCAGCTCAGACTGCTCCTGTTGAACTCTGGGTAATGAAGCCAGCGTTTACAAATAGAGAAATAAACACCTGGCTCCCTGGGAATGGTAATATGCTCCCCTCTCTGTATCTCTATCTCTGCTCCATGCCCATTCACATTTCCTCTGTCCTCCTCCCTTTGTCATCCTCTATCTATCTCGCTCACTCACTTACTTTTCTCTGCCCTCCCCTTCTCTCCATCCGTTTCAGCGGGGAGTCGAAACTCCCCAGATTTCCAGTTTACCGTCTGATTAAGGAGTGAGTTGAGCGTTTCTATTCCCTCTGTCTCCCTCCTCCGTTCCATCCCTCATTCATGTGCTGCCACGGTAACTAGCCTATTATCTGACAGTTCCACTCCACTGACCTGCCCAATAACAGCTTTCACATCCCTATAAATGCCCCGGAGAGAGAGAGAGAGAGAGAGAGAGAGAGAGAGAGAGAGAGAAGTGTGTGTGTATGACTGGACGTGCACGTGTGCATGTGCATCAACGTATAAACCCTGGAGATTGCCCCGTGTTATAAACATTTACGCCGGGCTAACAGATCATCTCCGAGATCCGGGATGGGTCCGACTCCCCCCGTCCCCCCGGCGAATTGAAAGCCCAAGATTAGCGAGATGATAGCTTTTCAGATTGGCGAGGAAACACAGAAATGAGTTTCACCGGGTGAGTTTACGGAGGTTAGATTGGAGCAGTTAAACGGCGGATAAATTGATGGTTCTCTCATTGTCTCTCCACCGGTATAGTGGCTAAATCTATTAACCGTCAACGACCTGTTTTCGGCTGCGACAGAAAGGAGAGGCGACGGGCGAGGAGAGCAGGGGACGATGGGAGGAGAGGTCTGAGTAAAGAAAAAATATTTGAGGAGAGCTGAGGGCGAGAAGAGGAGGAGGACAAGAGGCCTCCGTTATTAAAAGATACTGTTTGACTGTATTATAGACAGTCATGTCATGATGCACATTCAAAATAATTTTAATTCAAGCTATGACATGTAGGCTATACATTAAAAAGACGGAGTACATCCATGCCAGCAGCTCTGTGAGGCTGTACTTTACTTTGAGCATGCTAACATGCTGATGTTAAGCAGGTTTGTTTACCATGTTAGTGGAGCACAGTGAGAAACCTCTGGTTCTAAAAAGTGAAGTCAATGCTGAAGTGCCTTAAACTTGCATTCTTTCTAACAGCCAGCAGGGGGCGACTCCTCTGGTTGCAAAAAGAAGTCTGATTGTATAGAAGTCTATGAGAAACTGACCCTTCTTCTCACTTGATTTATTACCTCAGTAAACGTTGTAAACATGAGTTTATGGTCTCAATCACTAGTTTCAAGTCTTCTTCAATACAGCATGATGTTCATTTAGTAAATTATGGTCCCATTTAGAGTCAAATAGACCAGCGTTGTGCGGTCTGGGAGTTGTCAATTTTTTCGTCTTACAACTTTAACCCTTTCCAAGGGGTGTGTGTTTTCAGTTGATCAAAGTTAACTGTAACATTTTGGTCACCTAAAAATGTCGTATTCAGCATTGGGTTGTACTTAGCTCCACCCTTTTGTGTCACTTCTGGTTGCAGAAAAACCAAGATGGTGACGGACAAAATGCCGAACTGGACTACGTCGACTTCATATATACAGTCTATGGATTAGCATGTTAACATTTGCTAATTAGTACTAAACACAAAGTACAGCTGAAGCTGATGGGAATATCATTAGTTTTGCAAGTAATTAGTCCCAAAACAAAGTATGGGGCAAATCTAAATTTTTACCTGATGTGATGCTACAGTATATGGGATGTTAAGGGATCACCAGAGTATTACAATTCATCCTGAGGGCGACATGAATGTGTGTAGCAATTTTCAATCCATCCAAACGTTGTTAAGATATCTAATTCAAAATCACAATTATCAACCTCATGGTTGTGCTAGAGACAAAGTCAGTGGATCACCAAAATCTTTAAGACTCATCCTCTGGAAACCATGGATGTCTGTACAAAATGTCATGGCAATCCATCCAGTGGTTGTCAAGATATTCCCATAGAGCCACAACACTAAAACAGCTAAAAATCACACGTCTTGATATAAACAAATATATCTGAAGAACTTCCTTCAAACAGACACTGACTTTGAGAGACCAGTTATCTAGGATTTAATTTGATCATTAACAAAAAAAATGTTGTTTATGTTGTCAAAAACATGCTGCCATCCAAAAATACACACTTGTGGCCCACACTTGTGCTCTATGGTGTGTAACATTCAATTTATTACAGGGTCAGGCAAAAATACATATTTCATAAATCTACGGTTGCACACCAAAGGAACATGCCCTTTTCACTACAGCACACGACACACAACAGCACTCCAGTAACACACACTGTACACCCAGAGACACACAACTAATCCTTCTTGGAGAATTAACTGCATTCCAAATTCTGGTCGCATTAGAAAGTTGATAAATTACATTTGATAAAGTCTCTTCAATAGACTTGGTCAGCGCAGTGTGTCTGTGCATCAAAGCCACAGAGTTTGAAGGGAAACACTTTAGAGGAGGAATTTAATGAGTCCATTTAGTAATGATTAAACAGAATGACAGTCAAATGATGAGGACTCAGTTTTAATAAGAGCTATCTCCCTAATCCCTCAATCTGTAAATATCTGCTCCAGCGGCTTCACAAGTCCACACGGAGCTGGATTTAAAGTTTCACAGTGATTCTGCAGTGACATGAAAGAAGGGAAAGGCCCGCTCATTACTGCCCTTAAAGGGGAACTACACCTTCAAATTCTGCTGGAAAAATCTCATTCATGTACAACTCCGTTTTGCCAGGTGACATTTATCAGGCTTGCTAAAGCTAACGCTATAAACAGCTGTGTGTGAGCAACACGTTCTCCTCCCAACTCGTCAAAAACTGACGCTTTGTCACGCCCCTTGGCGTCACTTTAGGATTAGGCAACAAAACCACAATAGTTAAGTTTAGGAAAAACAACATGGTTGGGCTTAAAACTACTACGTTTGTACCGTGAAAATGACACTCAACGTTGTGAACACGGGACACGAACAAACAGCTGATTGTAACGTGACGCATGGGACGTGAACAGCGGTTTCCTGGATGAAAGCCTTGTGTTTGTTGGACCCATCCACCTCCCTTCTAACCCACCTGATGAATCGTTTTTGCTCTTTAAACTATGCCACCACACTCTCAGCGCACTTTCTCGGAGCGTTTACTGTTGCCGCGGATGGATTTACATTGTAGTTAATAGTGCTAAAGGGTGCCGTGTGCATTGGTGCCAAACACCGGCGGCCATGACAAAGCATGGCCATGACATTTGACGCCTTGGGAATGAGAACGGGCTGGTGTGTGAGGCACAAACTGGAGCGAGGGTAAGCTAGTGTTCTGCCTTTTATAGTTGGGACGGCAGCTTTCATATGAAATTACGATTGCGTATTAAGGACCATTGTAATTGAAACAAAGAGCCAGAGGAGGGGGGTAATATTTTGAGAAAAAAACAAAAAAAAATCTGCTTTTGTTGTCAAGGAACCACATTGCTTCACCTGGCAAGGTTGGATCAACATCATCACACCACAGATGCCACCGTTAAACACTGTGGTAACGTGAGCCGCCTAGTGCAAAAATGTGTAATAATACTAATTATATTAGTATTATAATTTCTTTTTTCTCACAAATTTCTGACTTTATAATCTCAGAATATTCACGTTTTTTCTTGTAAATTTACTACTTTAGTTCTTAAGTATTTTCTCGAAAGTTTACCCCTGGCCCAGCTCCATAATGTATATATTTTTTTTAACCAACAATGGCCCTAATGCGCCGTCGTATGATAATAGAGAGAGACTTCGACTGAACCAAACTTTCAATCCAAGCAGACACATACGAGCTAATTTTGAGCAGAAAAAGCTGTTTTCACACACAACATATGTTTTGTTAGAAAAAAAAAAAAATCACATGTATTAGCATCATTTTAAAACAAGAATGTATGTGATAATGTGTAGAGCTAAAAAAAAAAATGCAATCTGGAGTTCCTCTCGTGATTTTAGTAGGGCTGTCAAAGTTAACGCGATAATAACGAGTTAACGCAAATTCGTTTTAACTGCACTAATTCCTTTAACGCATTAATGTAATCTATCTTTTGGGTTCAGTTTTAAAGCAAGAGTGAAGATATTGGTATTATATGAAACTAAAAAACCTAATGAATCCATTTGTACAAACCATGTCATACTAGGACTTAAGGAGGTTAAATAACGCTCCAAACGTACGCTAAATTTTGGCAAGGTTAAACTGGCATGGCCATTTTCAAAGGGGTCCCTTGACCTCTGACCTCAAGATATGTGAATGAAAATGGATTCTATGGGTACCCACGAGTCTCCCCTTTACAGTCATGCCCACTTTAGTTAAGTCATAGTCAAGTCAGCACACTGACACAGACAGCTGTTGTTGCATGTTGGGCTGCAGTTTTTCATGTTATGATTTGATATTCTTTATGCTAAATGCAGGACCGGTGAGGGTTTCTGAACAATATTTGTCATTGTTTTGTGTTGTTAATTGATTTCAAGTATTACATATATACTGGCAAGTATTTTTTATTTTTTTTTGCATAAAGCAAGCATATTTATCCACTCCCATGTTGATAAGAGTATTAAATACTTGACAAATCTCCCTTTAAGGTACATTTTGAACGGATAGAAAATGCGTCATTTATTTGAAAATGTATCACTATTAACTATGGACAATCATGCAACTAATCACGACTTAATATTTTAATTGATTGACAGCCCTAGTTTTTAGTCAAATGTTAGTCGACTGGACATTGTATGTCTCAATCAAAGAAAGCCATGTAAAACATAGTCCTGTTTTACTCGAGAAAAAAACACATCATATTTTACTTGATTGTTTCGTGCACTTTCTAGTTTTAATAAAGACAGTCTGAACATGCATCTGCCCTCTATTACCTCTAACAGCACCATGACACTGTTGTTTCAGAGCTGTGAAAGAAGGCTTGACTTGAAAGTGTGTGAGAGATTTTGTCCGCGTGAAGACAGAGGAAGAGAAGGAGGGCAGAGAGCACGATGTCTGGGATGTTTTTGAGACGCTCTGAGATGAAAAAGGTGAGAAGGGCCACAGGAATGGTTTCCCATGATCCCGCTTGACCTGACCTGGGCCGGGCTAGACTCGGGTGGTGGTGGTGTGTGTATGTGTGTGGGGGGTGTTTTTGGTTTTGGCTCGCTGCTGTAAACAGTGCTTCTCGTGGGCTTGAGGTTACAATCCACCTAAATAAATCTGCTGTCTCTCCTCACATCTGCACACTATTGAAATAAATCATGTTGGTAATGCCACATCCACAACACCGCAGTATCACGTGCCAAAAAAAACAAAAAGAAAAACACCACCAGTTTAAGATTACCAAATCTAATCTGTGACTGTGTATGTGAGTGCATCTGAGTGTATTAAAGAGGCAGCGATAGCTCAGTGAGCATAATAAACCCTGAACCAATCACATATCAGTTTCATCAGGGGAGTTTCCAACATCCTTCGCTCTAATTGGCTATCATGTAATCCGGTGTCCCTAAAGACCTCCGTCTTTCTATCCATCCATTACTCCCCTCTTCCCTCACCCCTCCCCTCTTTCATTTCACCTTGTTTTATTCATTTATCTGACTCTCACTTCTCGTTTCCTCCCATTTTTTTAAATCTACACATTTTCCTTTGCAAATGAAAAACTTGACACTCTCCACCTTTCCCTCTTTTCTCCCCCACATTTCTCCTACATTGATCTGCTCCCATCCTCTCTACCTTTCTTTCTCCCCATCTCTTCCCCACTTCTTTTCCTCTCCGGCTTCTCCCCCCTCTCTCTCTCTCTCTCTCTCTCTCTCTCTTCAGGGGGAGTCATTGAGTGTGTAATCGCTTGGTTACGGTGTGTCAGTCTGCGTCTGAACCCACCATCTGTCCTCTGGGCTTCCGTCTGGGACTGCAGACACACACACACTAACACACACACACACACACACAGTAAATACACAGACACACACAGACGAGCCAAGCTCATTCACACCACAATATGATGACAGCTGTATCACCCACCTATTGACATGAGCTGTCAGAGGGGCAGTGACTAACATAACACATTATGACATATCACACACACCCAGGTGGTGACTACAGTGCACATTCATTGTTATGGGTTATAATTGTTCTTCCATTACGGCCGAACCTCACTTTAGTAAATGGCGGTACATACTAGGAGTTGTAAAACTCAAGGTTCAGTGACAGATATGAGGATTTGGACCTGGTTCAACATTGGAGCAGATTACAAATGTATAAGAACAGTGGATTCATACAGAAACTAGGGCTGTCAAAGTTAACGCGATAATAATGAGTTAACGCAAATTCGTTTTAACGCCACTAATTTCTTTAACGCGTTAACGTAACTTGCGATTTTTAGGTTGTAGCCGGCTCTGTTTTAAAGCAAGAGTGAAGATAGTGGTATCATATGAAACTACAAAACCATGGTATCATGTCATACTAGCTTGCCACGAAGGAGGCTAAATACTGTCCAAAGTTACGCTACATTTTGGCAAGGAAAAATGGGTACCCACAAGTCTCCCCTTTACAGACATGCCCACTTTATGATAATCACATGCAGTTGGGGCAAATCACAGTCAAGACAATACTGACACACTGACAGCTGCATATTTTTTTATGCTAAATGCAGTACCTGTGAGGGCTTCTGGACAGTATTTGTCATTGTTTTGTGTTGTTAATTGATTCCCAATAATAAATATATACATACATTTGCATTCCTCTTTTCTGGGGCTGCTTATATAGTGAGGTTACATAAAACTGGATGCTATGACACAGCTAATATTCTACAACAGCTTTCTTTGTTTTGGACTTTCTTGCTCTCTGTTCCCTCAAAGGTCAACAGTGTGAAGATGGTTTGCTATTGGCCAATGGTGCAAATTCACATGTAAAAGTTTATCTCAACACAGAAGATGTCATTTTTGGTTGCCTAAATCTAAACAGACCGCAACAAAAGAGTTTTCAGATAAGAAAATACAAATTTAATGAACAATATGGGTATTTTCTGAAAGCAACCTTTGTTGTTTATGTATGAGGACTTGAGTTCTGTTTACACATCACCAGCTACACATGTATGGTGCTTATAAAGTGGGCTGTAAGTGTTTGTAAATTTCACGAAAGATATTAATGATGCTGCAAAATGGAGTCATGCTCTGTGTGTTATGCATGTGCAACATGAATACTTGGTCAGAACTTGGCAACCATGAAAGTCAGTCCAGTACTACAAGCAGGTATACGCTGGTATGATGAAGTACTGCTAATACAAGTTGTTTTCTATCCTTTATTATTTTTATGTCCGCCTTAAAGCATTTTGTAATGAGCACTCGTTTTGATAAGTGCTATATGAATAACCTTCATTATTATTATTATCAACCATACAAGATATGTTTCAATCAGCTCATTCAGGTGCGAGCCAGGCGTTTCCCATAATGCCCTGGGTCTTGCAGTCGGTGGAGAGCAACTGCGGCGCCTGGCTCTAAAAAACTGCGGCCGCTTTGATCTCCTGAGGTTATCGTTGCCCACATGTGCATGACGTCAGAGCAAGTTGGGATCAAGTCGGACACAAATCTAACCGGCATGCATTGTGCGGCGATCGCCGGTGATCGATTCTGCGCAGGCCTGGCTCATCTCGAGCGAGCCTAATGTATCTGTCTGGCTATGTGTGAACCGTCAGATTTTCTTAGTCCGCATTAAAGCTGCAGTGGGTAGAAATGGAGCAAATATGATTTTAAAAAGCTATATATATAAAACGGTCACTATATCCTGATGGTAGTGCATGAGGCTTATTTCAGGTTGTTCAACAAGTTCAGGAGGTGAGAGCTAGAAATATAACACTTATGATCTCAACCACTTCATTGATTCTCAGTGGATGTTTTCCAGACTAATATCTCTACGGAATTAAGTGTGGGGAGCGTTTAGGGTTAAATTTGACATGAGAACGAAAAGTTGGCAGAGAAGTAAAAGTGGAAACAATATGGCACTAAAGGGTACAATTCAACTCTAACCGCTTAGTGAGGCTTAAACATCCCTGAGAATCACTCTCACATAACAGGAGACAGAGACCAGCTTGTGTCAGAACATGGTAACTCACTACTCTTCCTATTCCATCTTTGAAGCTTTGTTTAACACTTACTAACTAAACACTAAGTATTTCCATCCATCCTCTGTGTAACTGAGAAATTACCTGCTGACAGATTCATCGATATTAAACCCAAATACATCATATCATTGAACGTGTGCATGTGTTGACTGTGTGTTTTAGATTAGAAGAGACAGCCATTGCGCTTCAGTGGACAATCATCAGTGATCACCAGCACTGCAACAACTATTAACCTTTGGTGCGTGTGTGTGTGTGTGTGTGTGTGTGTGTGTGTGTGTGTGTCTCAAGTGTGTTTGAAGATATAGAAAGAGAGAAGTAGGCCAACGCTGCTGCTTCAACAATAGTGAAAGTACAAAAGAGAAGAAAAGGCAACAAGAGAAAACACAGTGAAACTGTGTCCGCTGCACGGTGAGGCACACTGAGAATATGTGCATAACAAACCAATTAGACCTCATCACAGCTGCACGGGAGTAAAAAGGCATCAGCGCATGAAATAGTCTATTATGATAAGAATTAAAATAGTCTATCAAGATCAGATCTAGAATAGTGTGGAGCGATAAGAACTAAACAGTCAGAACGTGAATGTGGTACACGATGACATCCTCCGATATGTCCTCCAGGTTTCACAGCGAGGCCGTTTAAAACAGTTAAAACAGCTTTGATCACACTAATGGAGAAGAAAGGCATAACTTGGACTGTTTTTCACTGAAACAGAGAGACAGACTATAAGGAAAAAGTGGGAAGACAATCTGAACATCAGGTCCTCATAACTAAACTAAGTAAATTCAACATAATCCATTTGCTCTGCTGTTCATCTTTATGTTCAGTGTGTTACAATCATTCCCTCATGTAAAATACGTACGTAAACAACGTAACGAAAGTACGGAAAATACGTCACAAACGCCACTAATGTAACTTTAAAATAACTCAACAACACTTTGGGACATGAATACCTTTAATTCTACGTCATTAGCTCTGAGCGTAGCACGTTCACACGGCTGTGTTTACGTTGCAGTCAGTAAAGACTACATGGTGTGAAATGACACGGCAAAAGCAAGAACGGTGTTGATGACTTTCAGGCTCCATTTGGTGAGACCAGGCTGCATGTATTCACTAATACAATACTTCTAGTTGAGTTCCAAAGCTACGAGGAAGTAATAGTAATACAGTGGTATTCAGGTATGAAATAAGAAAGGTTGCTCCGGCTGGTGGGCGGTGCTCGGTATTTCCTCAACTGATCTCAACATGGCTTCCAGGTCACAAACTTTGTCATTTTACAGCTAAACAGTACACTACAGGATGTTTCTGAAAACATTTGAGGTGAGAAATAGGCATTACAGTAACAGAATATTGATTCATATTTGATCAGCGCTGCCTAGTTTGACCTTTTGTTCGAAGTCCGCGAGTGATTGACAGCTGCTCAGAGACGGCAGGCTCCAGCCCGGCTCTGACTGGTTGTTTTCCTCCGGTCTGTGAAATCTTGCAGATGCCATTAGGACAAGATCAAGATGTTAAACACAGGAATGTAAGAAACTGGAAGTTCTCGACACACCACTGTCTTTCTAGCTCTGGCGCAGAAATCCCACCTACAAATCTTTGATTGGCTCAGTTGTTCTTCCAACCAGGGAAACAGAGTAAATGCGGCCTCACATATCTTATGCTGAAAAATCTGAGATTCCCAGACAAAATCAGATGCTTTGTACACTCAAAAATCCAGCCCAACTTCTTCCTTTTGCTGTTTAAACAAACAACTGACATTTTGTTCTTGTCTCACACTGAAGGAAAAAGAGAGAGAGAGAGCTGTTGGATAATTCACGCCGACATCGTCTCCCTGTTACACTGAAAATGTGTGTGAGAGACACATTAGATATGTGTGTGTGTGTGATAGATGGCCTCTCTGGCTCTGACAGATGCTGTAGAATCACTCAGCCATGCCAGCCCGGCTGGTTACCGGGGGCAACCCTGTAAATCTGACATTATGGGCTGTTGACAGGAGAAACGGTTGTTATCATAACCCACAGTGAGTTACAGGAAACACACACATCTCTCAAGTTTTCAGTGTGACCGGAATATAGCATTACACACACACAGAGATAGACTCAAAGTGAGAGTGTGAATGAGGTATTTGATTTACAACTCAGCAGCATATTAAGGTATGGGAAGTGTGTGATGTAACGCAGTGTGTGTGAGTGTGTGTGTGTGTGTGTGTGTGTGTGTTGGGGGTCAGAGGGAACAATGTCTATATGTTTTATATCTCAGTAAGAGGGATGTGATAGAGTGAAGTGATGAGTGTGGGAAACCTCGCGATGAGCAGGTCACAGGAAACAAGATATCTTACCTGGCCCTCTCTAATCCTCACCATGAAATGATCCCCACACACACACACACACACACACAGACATCCATCCACCATACACACACACTGCTATGCCTCCATGTCACGATTATACTTGTTTTAACCAAAATATTCCCTCTTTCTGTCTCTCTCAATCTTTCTTTCTGTTCCTCTTTTCTTCTGCGTCTGGGTGTTCCAGTAGTAATGGTGTGTGCTGTGGGAGCAGCAGGAATGGCCATTACCATCCATGGATCACTGGCAGAGGCCTGCACACAGTGGACTCAGATGAGAGAGGGAGAGGGAGAGGGAAGGAGCGAGGGGGAGGTCAAAAAGGTAGCCTACCATTAAGAGAGAAAAAAAAAAAAATGTGAGGAAAAGAGAAGGGAATGAAGAGAAAAGATGGCAGGATATTATTTCACGCCGTTATTATGATGAAGTCATTCCACAGCGTTTGTGATGACGGAGGATTTCTAAGTAGTAGCTACGTTAAACCGCTTGATGGATTCAATGCAAATATAATCCCACATACGCATTTTTGTAGTTGTGACAGAATTTGGATGGAAACGTGCTTCAAACCCACAGAATTATGGGTACTAAAATAAGGAAAGATTCATGCATGTGGCTTTATTTCATTCGGGAACTTGACGTCAAACATAACGTTTCATATCTGTTCAGCTTTTGACAGATGAGATGAAGCGGATGGATGACAGCAGGATTGATGTCTTATTGGAAGACAAGTCATTAATAAAGGGTCATATGTCTTTCATTTAATAATAAGCCAATAGACCTGTAGTAAGTGAGTTTGGTGAATGATTAATTCATAAAAAGTTATTCCATCAAGTCTGCACATGGTCCGGGTGTTCTGCAACTCTTTTCAAGAAGGTAAGAGGTCGGACTGTCCACTGGGCAAAACAATTATGTCACCATAAATGAGGGCTGCATTGTTTTTCCTGGGGAGCTTAAAGGCCCTGACGCACCAAGCTGAAAGTCGGCAGTCAGCCAGTTTGGGGCCGTCGGTGAGCGTCCGTCGGCCTAGTTTTTGCGGTGTGTCCCGCACCGTCGGTTCTAGTCTGCCTGTGTCGGAGGCTTTTCGGCTGATTCAGCATGTTGAATCGGCGGCGGAGCTCGTCGGTGAGAGAAATCACTCTCATTGGCTATTCGGTTTAAACGAATCAGCGCACGAGAAGAGAGACGGACGTGAGGAAAGCAAGCCAACGAGTAAAGTAACTGTCCGTCATCTGTAGTCTTTGCGGTGTGTTCAAGTGCAACTTGTCGGCCAAGACAAAGGCGACATGAGGCAGTCGGCCTTTATCGCCGCTAGTTCTTTAATGTCGGGTTGGGGTGTCTGGGCTTTAAGTCGCCTGCATTGCAGCGCTGCATGAAGAACACACAACCCCCTCATTCATTTCAATGAGACCACTACGAGGGATCTGGCAACAAAAAAAAAAAGGCACAGTCGTCTAAACAAAAAAGTTGAATCTGGCTCAGTTTTGACGCAACGTCATGCAGCAAGGCACTGCGTTGTCCATTCGTATGGATCCTATTTTATTTCTGCTACCAGAAACCTCGCGCCACCACTAATGCAGCCCCTTGCATTTTAAAAAAAAGTTTGAATGAATTGATCTAAAGAATTTTCTGTGTCAAAGTATCGGGCTTTGTACGCTCCACCATCCATGTATTCAGCAAAAAAAATTAGTTTAAAAACCTCTTTTGAAGAGACAGTTTCCATCTACAGTATGAGGTATTTCTGATGAATGAAAAAGTTGAAAGGCAAAGTCATTTATGCTGGACGAAGATATGAACCAGTCAAATGGATCAAAAGTTCTTTTGGTTACTACTACTAATCTAATCTACAAAGCAGTAATACATTATTTATTAACCATTCATAAACTTGTTAGTTACAGCTTATAAACACCATAACGTATGCCCTATAAGAAAGTGATACAGAAAGAAAGAGAGAAATGACCAAAGCAAAGGAAGAGATGGTGAACACAGCTCCTGTAATGAGAGGACCGTGCCGTTGTCGTCATTTCGGAGTCTTGTGCGCGGCGCAGCAGTGCGGCAGGTTGTACCGCCGCTGACCTTTCTGTTGTAATAACCCCGGTATAAAGGGAAGTGCCACACAAAGAGCTCTATTAACAGAGAAACCAGATATAATGGGGAAACAAGATGGGCCTTTAATGGGGACAGGCAGGGCTGTCAGCATGCATAATGTAGCAGTCGTGTTAAAACAACACTGGGCTCTATATGCTCCCCCTTCACACACACACACACGCACACGCACACACACACAGGAACAACCTTATACGAGAGACCCAAGTTATTAATTCACACACTGGTCTTCATCTATGAAATATTCTCCATGCACAGCGCACATTTCTCTTGCAAGGATGGGAATCATTGTTGTGTGTAATTATGAAGACAATGTTGGGAGGGATTATCAAAGAAGTAAGGGGGGAGATAAGAAAGCGGCAGATGAAGAGGGTGCGGGGACGAGAAGAAAGGGAAGTAGAGGGGGATAGAGGGAACGGAGAACAGAGGAGGTGGTGAGAACGAAGGGACGAGGACGGAGAGAGGAGGGGAAAGATTACCCCCTTCTCTCTGTTTGTCGAGCTATCGTTCCCTCCTCCCTCCTCCCTCGCTCCGTCTTTCTCTGTATTAGCATGATAAAGACGTGGTGGAATAGGGCAGCCGGCAGGTCTTTGGACATGGAGACAATGCTATCGCCAGAACAGGCGTCTACAGCAGGGGAACAGCCACCGAGGGACTACACACCAACAACACACACACATGTACCCGCTGATACAAACCCATGTAGACAGGCAAACATGTAAACACACACACAGACGTGTGGATTATAATGCCCAGGAGGACTTAAACAATAAGAGGTAACATGCAATCAAAGACGGCAGAGTCTCCAAACTGCAGAGAGATGGAAACATTTAAACACTATACAGGCAGAATATCCGGTTATTAATGGGGATCTGTAGCCCGTATGAAGCATGTTAGATACCAAACTCCCTTTAAAAATGTGTGTTTTAAAAAATCCCTCCAGGTATAGTGGCAGAAAAGTCTCTCTGCCATGTGGCATGTTTTGGTGAGTTTTTTTTATGGGTAATTGTATAGAGTGCTCCGGGGATGATGTATTTTTGTAGGCCAACCAGGAAGTTAGCATCGCCCTGATTCCCTCGACAAAAAGCCAACAGGGTTTTTCCATTGGGTTTTGGATTAATGCAGAAAATAAGCTCTGTGGCAAACAAACGTTTATGATACTTACACGTTTTGTTCAGTAAAATAATCTATAATAAGTGTGAATGCAATCGGCAGAAGTACAAAGCTAACGTTAGGTTATAAACGAACTACACCACGGTTGCCTGAGTGTGAGTATACACAACGAGGCTGAAAAGGCGGACGAGTCGGCGTGATGACGTTTAGTAGTCTCATTTAGCAACCACCTTTTTAGAGACACATTAAGGCTTCAAAATTCATGAGTGGGGTATTTATTGATGTATTTTATATTGTAGAACAAAATATTAAAATCTCTTCAGCTTGTGTTAGAGACCTTATTTCAGGCATTCAACTAAAAACCCATTGACTTCCAGACGAGGGAACCAGAAGTGCTAAAATGCTAACTCATTTCTGGGTTTTAGGACTCATTCCTGTAGCCCTCTATTGATGCATACTTACATTTTAGGGGGCTTACTTAAATAATGTAACTGCGTACCAAAGAGAAAGTCCGATGAAGTAGTACTAAAGACATGCTCGACAAAAGTACATTTACTAAAGTGCAGTTTTAAGATTATATATTTATTTTGAACATTGCTTTATAATACTTTATATTTCTACTATCTTGTCAAATATGATACATTGCTGCAGATACAGTAAATGAAGTAGTAAGAATTTGATCAAGCTCAACAGCTATAAGTGCTGCTTACTCAGTCACATATAATTAATGCAATACAATTATTAAAATAACACTAAACTGAGCATAATGAGTATCAGTAAAATTCATCTTTAAATATTTTTATTGTGCCTTTTTGTCTCTATTTTGGCAAATTAATTACACTTGGAGGTGGACGGAGAGTCTGAAACCATAACTGTACAAAAGCGTGATTTAAGAGGTGTTGGATTATTTACATATTATCATGTGTGTATATTAACATGATATCAATATTTCATTTTTTAAATCGTCAATACCAGTATATTGTGACATTCCTAATTTCTGGTTATTTTTACATGACATTTAGTTAATTATATTTTTTCCATCTTTAAAAAATATTTATCATATATTTAAAATGTTTAATGTTTATCATATACAGTATGTAAAATATATGTTTTAATTATTGGGCTTTACACATTTCTGTTGACAGTGAAGACATGTTTAAAACATTGTACTTTTTACACAAATCTATGCAGTACTGAAAATGCACTTTTACTCTTACTAATTTGGTGAAGGCTCATAATAACAAAACTGTGTGGTCAGTTAAAAACACAATCATTGTTTGTTGTTGTCATTGTCCCAAAAAACTAAGAAATGCAAAGACAAAAATTGTCTTTGCTTTTGGGTGAAACAATTAAAGGGACATGTCTCTGTTCTTTTTCTCTCCCTCTATTATTACTGTCATGAAACTCCCTCCTCTTCCTCCTCTTCTTCCTCCTCCTCATCCATCTATCTGTCTGTGTTGTTCTGGGAACATCATTAACCAGTACGTCAATAAGCAGATAGTCAGGCTAATCAGTGAAACGCACACACACACACACACACACACACACACACACACACAAAAACCTCTCTACGGATGGAGCATCCTCACAGATCTGGAACATTCTCCAGGTCAGACCCGGAGCCACAGGCCCTGCGGGACGCCTGGCCACCCCGCCAGTGGACCTCCGAACTGGGGCACAATTCTCGCTTCACCTCCCCTCTTTCTCTGGAGGAAAAAAACTGAATAAACATTATGGGTCATGGCGTATATACACACACATTTACACTAACACACTAACACACACACACTGTACCATGTGTAAACTGTACGCACCAGTATGGATCATGGCCAGCTCATGAGCCTGTGACGGTCGTCCAACCATAACACACACACACACACACACACGTACACACAGGCCACACGCAACACACACTCACACTTTCTGTAAAAACATACAGAACTGTACAAACACTGCAAACACATGAGCGGGAACGAACGCACACGAGAACATTCCATCTTATGGTTTGAAAGGCCCCATTCAGTATATGTAGTAGTATTATGAAGTAGTAGTAGTATCTGTAGATTCAGTGATGTCATGTTTTGTAATAAAATAGCAAAAAACTGTTAAAGAGTATTAGAATCAAATCAGATATTTGAGGCTGGAGAAACAGAAGCTCCAACAAAATTAAGAGAAAAATCCTAAATACTTCAGATTGGAGGCATTTTATTACTGACCATTGATGTTATTAAAACTACAAAAACTGCAGCACTATAAAGAATATTGAGATTTTAGGAAACACATTCATAAAAACAGATGATGAAGCAGGTTGGTGCCAGATTATTAATATTTCTCCATAATAATACTTAATTATCAGCAGACTCACAGCAGTTTGTGAAATAGTCCCGAAATGTAATGTTTGATTTTGATTTAAAATTTGATTTGTGTACGTAGACACAAATTTTCCATTTCAGTACAACTTTCAACAATGTATTTTTCGTGCGTTTTCCTACGAATATCCAGCAACACGCGACGCACGTGTCAATTCCGCTCCAGTCTAGTTAGTTAGGCTTAGGAAAAGATCAACTTGGTTAGGTTTAGGCAACAAAAAATACTTAGTTAGCTTTAGGAAAAGATGGTGGTTTGGGTTAAAATAACACCGGAAGTGCCATAACTTAAGTACAGAAGTTACGTCACAAATAAATTAACTTTGACTTGTGGTTTCACACCTGACATGAAGCGTCCACGATGACCTCCTAATTGGCGTTACCCGCTCTCTATACTTCCAGGTTCACAATTATGTGGATTACATATGAATTGATTTCGTGCTGACCATCACGAGAGAAAAAAAAGAGAAATTTGTGTCTATGCAGATGAATCAATACATTACATTTTGTCACTATTTCACAAACTGCTGTGTGACTGCGCTGACTATAATGTTGTCTTAACTGTCCAGCAAACATCCACAAATAATCTGCTGCCTTTATGATCCTGATCACAAATATAATATTTATGCAGCTAAATCAACTTGCTGAAATATTAATCCAGCAACCAAACCAAAGCTGGAGCGAACATTTCAAATGAGGGCAACAGAGCAGGTAATAGTGAATAATACGCTCTCATTTTACAAATTCAGTGTTGAGAGAGATGAGCTGTCTGTGGTCTGACTTTACGTCTGCCTGGTGTTCACAGGGTTCTCTACAACAACCAGTAGGAGTTGTTTTAAAAAATTAACAGTTAAAATTAACAGTTTACACAGAAATATCTCAGTTTAGGAGCAAAACATGGACTGAAACCCAGAAAATCATCAATTATGAACAAATGATCTGTTGTTATTAAAATCCTGCTGACATGTTTAACTGTTTGTAGTCATTTATTATTTATTCAGTTTTTGTTTCCACAATTCTACAACCTATAAACAGCTTTTGAGCTTTGTGATTAACCGTGTTTCTCCTCTGATTCGTTGTGTGTTTATTTAGTTATATTAAACTGTGATATTATTGTTATCTCAGCTGGATTTTACTACTAAGTTTTGTGCTGCCGGATCATTTTTCTCTGCAAGGAGAGATGAACATATTCTAGTTTGGTATTTCTCAAAGGACCAGTACATTTTGTATATTGTCTTCAAATCTATCTGTTTGTTTTTGGTTGTTTATGTTTGTTCTTTTAATAAGATGTTTCCTTAATGTGTTTAAAAACATAATAATAATCCATAAAAAAACAGATTTTCAGCTGGTGTGAAATTGCTCTTTTTCAAAAGTGCTAACAGGTCCAACAAAAGCTCGTTAAGATGAAACAAATTTGGCATTCGCTCATCACACAAGACACAAATTGCATTTTAGATTATTTTCTATCCAGTAATAAAGAATTAATTAGCTCCATATAATCAGATAAACTAACTCCTGCTCAACAGAAATGGGACAAGTTAGATAAGGGTAGAAAATTCAGAGTAACAAATCTAATCTCATGCAAAATTTATGTTTTGACATTTTATGAAGCTCTTAAAGGGGGCATATCATGAAAAACTCACTTTTTCAGTGCTTGTGTTCATACATTTGGGTATCTGGAGTGCCTACCAACCTACGAACTGTGAAATAAGACAACCCAATCATTTTTTTTGTCAGCTGTCTATATTAGAAAAAATGTGATTCAACAAGCCATTAAGATTTGGCTCCCCTTCCTATGTCACACAGGCTCATTACAATATATTGCCTCATGAGATCTACCTTTGTAAAGGTGCACCATATTCTTCTCACAAGCCAATCAGAGCAGACCGGGCTGTTTCAGGAGGGGTTCTTAAAGAGACAGGTGTACAGGTATATTCAGACAGGCAGTTTGAGAAAAATAATGTGTTTTGAACATTACAGCATGTAAACATGTTCTAGACGAAAAACAAAATACAAGTATGAACCTGGAAATGAGCACGATATGTGCCTTTAAAAGCTGTAATGTTGGACAAAACACTAAAAACATCAGATTTATTTTGGCTGGAGATGCTCACCATACTCTCTCCATGTTTGTCTTGTCACATCAAATGTACAAACCTAATGCCATCACACCTAGTCACTTTAGTAAATAACATATTGATGAATATATTCACCCTCACATTACCTGAGTGGTTGACGATGTTTTCACTGCAATCATCCCACCTGCAGTTTGAATGTTGCTGGAAGTTAGAGTGAAGATCGCAACTTTAATGGGTTAAGATTGACTGAGGGTTAACAATAAACAGTTGGAGAGCAAACAGACCCGTGTGTGATGGCATGCGTCGGACGGGGCGCACACACCTGTCCCTCAGTCAGTCACAGCTGCAGATAAACACAGCTTTCCTAGAGGGCGGTGATGATGATCGACAGGCCGGGGATAGTGTCAGTCATCCCACACTGTCTCTGTTAGATGATGTCATTGTGCTGCCTGGCACCTTGCTGATGCAGCAGATACACAACGATCAAAGGAGGAGAGAGAGAGGGAAGATGACAGGAACACAGGGAGGGAGACTGACACTGAAACTGCATATGTTTATATATATATATATATATATTCATATGTGTTCATCGTGCAAATGTCTACATGAAAGTTGAGATTATACACATAAAGACAAACACTCTGTAAAGCTGCATCGTTCCTTTTGGGAAGCAAGACATAGTCAAACTATAGATTCTCAAATGGTGTCTATAGGACTTTATTTGAGGCCAGCCATTATTAGATAACATCCTTTTTCAAATTTGTTTCCTACTTATATTTTATAAATCTAATTCAGCATATTTTAGTCTGTTTTCTGTTTGTATTGCATCGTCTGCTTGCGGCAAACTCAACACTTCCTCCATCTGTTTTACTTTAAAGGAGCACTCCAGTAATTTAGTTTTACGCTTCCATAAAGATTAGGGCTTCACAAGAGACAGGTTTTAAAAGGAGTTGGTCATAATGGAAACTGCAGAGGTCGAGATATGTCCACTTTTAAGCCACGGTTATGCTTTCCGCATGGATGGTCGCAGGGACATGAGCTGACGCTGAATCGTGACAAGGAAACGTTTATATATCTTTTATACTCCGTGCGGGTTTCTTCTTGCGTCAAACCGATATCCCTCTCTTCTGCCACCAGCAGCTCCTCAAAGTTTTCCATTTTCTACACCCATCTCCGTCTGCGTAGTTAGAAAATGTTGGATGTGCGGACACTCGCATTAATCTCTAGTATGGCAAAGCTCCAAAGATGGTAGATCCTACATGTCCCATAATGCAGTAGCATATTCCTTTAGGCCGCCCTGCCTGCCAATCCCAGTTTGTAGGGCAGAGCCGGTACAAAAGTAACACTTTACAGATAAACGTCATTTTAAAAGATAACGTTATAGACAGAAACAAATTTTCATTGTGATCAACAACTAACATGTGTGTTTTATCAATACCAGGTTATTTTGTACAAATGTGGAACAACTTTGTTATAATTTGACTTTGAACGAACGTTGCACACGTCGTTACCCTCGACCCTGTCAGTTGGGATGAAAGAAACACAACGGTATAAACTTGAAGTATTTCCTTTTATTCTTGTTTTTATTAAACATGTCTGACAGTATCATTATTAATATGTGATTACAAACATATTATGTGCTTTGTCTTAATAAAAAAATATCAAATTTCATTTTCAAATTCATCGAAAGTTTTAAAACAGTATAAATATTAAAGAAAATTTAAATGACTCCTGACAGTTGAACCTGACTACTTAACAACTCTGACATGTCAAAATTCAGGATGTTTTAAAGTACTAAATAATCTGTCAAATGATCATGACTATGACTCATGAAACAATAAATAAAACTTGTCATTCAAAAAAATGACCGCTTCCGTGATCCAAAACAGCTTTGAAGGTAAAACACAGCGACGGTATGACGTATCCACGCATATTTTGCAGTTCTGGTACATGTTGCATGCTGACGTATTTAGGCATATCAGACTCATATGGGGACGGACAAAAGCGCTGTGTTACGTTCGTCCTGTGTTAATTTTGCCCTGCATTACTTTTGTCCAGCCTAACTTTTGTACTAGCTCTCCCCAAATGTAGACTGAAGCCCAAGCCAAGATAACCCTCATGACATCATCCCTGGAAATCTTGAGTAAGTGTTAAAGTGGAATTAAAATGCATTTGTTAGAAACAAAAGGTGTCATACTGATGAAAATCAAGCTGTAAAAGTGTAAATTGCAATAAATAATACACTCAGGGTGTCCTGAAATTTAAAAAAAATCATGGAGGCGCAATCCACCAAAGCAGAAAAATGTTTCCGCCTCCTAAACTGAGTCTATTATTTTCACAGCATCAAGTAAAACCTCTGTTACTATGGTTACCACGTTAATACATGTTGCTCTTACTGTTTAATTTTTTTGTTGGAGGTGTCCTTTTAGAAGATTTTAACAGACAGTTGTCAGCCAATCAAAAATATGTGCTTTCTATACCATGCAAGACATTGTAATGGGTATGAGCAATTTATGTATTCTCACCTTTTTTTTGTATGATAATAAAAACCTTTATTTGTAGCACTTTTCGAAAAATACAGTACTTTACATAAAATTTTACTTAAAAGGTAATAATTTATATAAGGTAAACAGTTAAACGTTGTGTATTGGGACCTTTATTTGTTTGACAATATATTATTTGAGAAGTGGCCACTATTTGAATTCTAGCTTTTATTTTGAAATTTACAGTAGTCCATTTATTGGAGTTCAGCGCTGATAAAAAAAAACATTCAGGTTCACAAAAACTCTTTTTTTGGACTCCTCTTGAGATTTTTCGCTTCTTCCTGAACCGCCCCTCCACTCTGAGGTGTTTATGTGTGAACAGGAAAAAAGGTATTAAAGTGTGATAATTGGAGATCTCATCCCCAACACCTGTCATATCACACAGTCTTCCCCCTGCACACACACACACACACACACACACACACACACACACGTTAAAGATTATCCTGCGTTCACACAAAAAGCGTTTAAAGCGTGTCTATCCCAAGTGCATGTTTCAGGTCCTTGTACACAAACACACACACACACACACACACACACACACACTCACACACACACACACACACACACACACACACACAAACAGATACAAACATGCAACTGAAGTCCCAGAGCTGAGTAGATATCAGACGGGCATTACAGTTGTCATTATCACATGTAAGGGGGTTTGCACACACACACACACACACACACACACACACACACACACAGACAGAGATAAGTATGTTGGGTAAGAAGGCTTTCTCCTTCTGCGACATGGGGAACGACAGGCTGCAGGAAAAATACTGTAACAAATAAAGTCGCATATCTCTCAGCTTACTGTTAAACACATACACATTAAATGCACACATGCAGCATATACAAACCGCTTCTGCCAATCTGAAACACAACCTTAATCCATCTTTTATCCTTCCACCCATCTCCCCCTTTTCCTCCAACCCCCATCTCTCTCTGTCTGTCTCCCTGTTCGTTTTGTGTTGACGTATCTATTTCACATGGCTTTCTGAAATGGGATTGCCGCCTCAGTTTGATGTAGTCTGTGTGTGAGGGGAGGCCACCTATTTCATCTGCAGCACAACCTCGTTAATGCAAAATCTTCAGCAGGAGAATGAATCATGCACCGAAATCCACCGTGTGAAGCTTATTGGTAATATAAAATAAATGTGTTTTCAGATGCTCGCTAAAGTCTAATTTCCACTTTAAATGATATTATACTTACATGCTTCAAAGAAATTCCAATATGCATACAGAAAAAAATATATTGTAAGGCAAAATTTTTTCATTTATTGTACATTTTCATGTCTGTCCTAATTCAACTGCAGCTTTAACTATAGTAGAGCAAATCTACATTTCGATTCTCAGTCAGACTCATTTACAAAAAAACATTCTGCATTAAACCTGCAGGCTGCTTTAAAGGCCGGATCCATCTGTGTTCTTTCCCCTTTGTTTTTCAAATGGAAACGACCACTCAGCAAAAGGCAGTGACGTAGGTTACCAAAGTAAGCTTATCAATAAGGTTATGAATAATATGAACACTAGCTGAGTCAACATTAGCTGTGCTTCGTTTGGGAAT
The DNA here is from genome assembly GCF_015220745.1 of Sebastes umbrosus. Taxonomy (NCBI): domain Eukaryota; kingdom Metazoa; phylum Chordata; class Actinopteri; order Perciformes; family Sebastidae; genus Sebastes; species Sebastes umbrosus. The sequence continues at coordinate 17,347,656 of NC_051271.1, forward strand.
AACTAAAAGGGTAAAATTAGTGTTTTTGTGAATGGAGTCTGGTGGTTTTGAAGAAAGCTATGTAACTGCTTCAGTTCCCCGTCAGAGAGGGCTCTCTGACTATGAGGTAAAGCGGCTGTGGACGGTGCAAACGTATTTTAGCCACCTAAAAAAAACACATCAATATCAATTTAAATGTACACTATATTTAGAATATTTTCAGACAGCCGTTTCCGACGGGGAACTGAAGCCGTTACGTCTTCAGAGCCACTATACTCCTTTCACAAAATCACAAATTTTACATTGTAGATCACGGGAGTTGCTGGTCTACCGCCTTGAAAATTTTGTGATAATATGAGGTGGTGACATTTACGTTAACATTTATGCGATCAAAATGAACACAAGCCGTTTCATAAGACTGAAATTTAATTTAATTCACACAAGAACATAGAGATTTTTACCTTACTTCCCGAAAACCACAGAGAAAATAGCAAAGAAAGGCAGCAACAAAAAGTAGCGACGAAAGACAGCGACGAAAGTTCAAAACAGGTAAAAAGATTGACCTCGCCATTTGATTGGCATTTAGAAAGATGAACTACGGGGCATGACTGGCTGACAAAGTATGGACTTCGACATTTCATTTGCTTGTGAAGGATTGACCACGCCACATGATTGGTTTTCAAATGATGGAATCCGTGAAGTGATTTTTCAAGGCGTGTGGACTAGTCGTCATCTTTCGCATCCGAACTAACTTGGCGTCTAAACAGCAGTACATTGTTAGTATCCGTGCCGGTGCTTCTGTCTGATTCTCCACCTGGGGGCGTGCCAACCGCTATCTACTGTATGTGACGTCAATACACTGACTATGAGGATGTATATACAGTATGTACTGTACATGTAGCAGCGTCATCATGCAGAAACCTACTTACTCACGTAGGAAAAGGTTTTTAGAAGGGCTTGGGAAAATAGCATTTGGATGCTAAAACATGAATACTTTGACCTAAATTTGAATGTCTTAATATGAATACATAGGAGCACCACTGTGAAGCTACAGAATGATGTAAAATAATAATATTAATAAAAATGGACCCGCCCTTTAAGAGAAGACAAAGAGGGGAAAGGGGTGCAAGTTCTTGTTCTCTTCAGCTAAAACGCTAATTTCCAATCCAGTTTCAAGTTTCTCATCTAATAAACAATCCTCTCTCTCTCTCTCTCTCTCTCTCTCTCTCTCTCTCTCTCTCTCTCTCTCTCTCTCTCTCTCTCTCTCTCTCTCTCTCTCTCTCTCTCTCTCTCTCTCTCTCTCTCTCTCTCTCTCCCTCCCGGGATGAGGCCCTCCTGACAACTATTTATCTGACCTCTGAACTTTGGCTTCCTGATCATGAGACCATGTACAATGCTGTGAGAGAAAGAGCAAAGAGGGTGGCCTTCCATGAAAGTTGAGGAAAGAGGTATATGGTGGTAAAAATGATGGGGGGTGTATATACAGTAAACTGTATGAATAAACTGTATGAATGTAGTGAGAAGAGAAAAGATAGGAGGGAGGGGAAGACAGGAAAGAAAAAGAGGAGAGAAAGACAGAGGTAGTGAGGGTGAAAGACGGATTGGTTATGGAGAAAGAAAGAAACAGCTGTTCTTTAGTGTCCCTGCGAGGACATAATCAATTGTTTTCACCTGGGGAGCAATAAGTCAACGTCTCTCAGTAGATGGCTGCTTAACACATGAATGAAACGTGGGTTTCCTCTACTATATGATTAAATAAGGGTAAAGAGTAAAATATAAAACAACATGTTCCAGTGTGATACCATGCTGATAATATAGAATTATATGAGTATGATACGATTTTTATATATGACAAACTATGTCAGGCATGATACGACAAAATGCAATATAATATGACATGGTATAACAACATACAACAAGACCAGGTAGGATGTGACATGATACGACAACAATATGTACCAGGATGACAGTATGATATCGTATGTTAGTGAAAATACATGACGAGGTGTCGTAATATATGGGAATGTCGGTTCATGACAATTGTACAGGGGTACAATTGTATAAAATGACACAACATAAAATAAAATGAAGTGTGATACTTAGGAAAATGTAGGCTACTTAATAATAAATACTCCACATGACATTCACTGACAGTACAGGTAGTTGCTGGATGTCACTTGAACCACTTTGAAACTTAAACACATACTGTACTGACTGATTTCTCATATCCTTCACTAAGCTGCGCCCCCCAACCCACCCAACCCTCTGCTTCCCCTCGTCTCTCATCCTCACCACTGAAGGTGAAAGGTCACCAGGTCTTCGGAAGCATCCTGTTTGGCGACGTTAGAGGGCAACGTTACGCTCCCCCAGCGGGACGCCGCCACACACACACTCTCCCTAACCCGACCGGTCGGTCAGTCTTCTTGGGGGAACTAATTGTTTTTAGATGAGGCAACTTGAGGAGAGGCTCCGGAAGGGAGGACAGGAGCAAAAGGACTGAGGGAGACGAGGAGGAAAGCAGGGGGCTATAAATTAACGACGTGCCGGATATTCAGTTTCCACATGGGTTTCTGGTGAGAAAACTGCAGATACTTTATCTTTTTTTTTCCTGTCTCTGGGTGCCTCTTAACTGGGCCACACACACACACTTCAGCTCAAAATGTATTGTGATGCATTTTCTAAAGTGTCCAGTTGTCCATCTGGGGAAATTTCAATGATACCCACCTCTAAGAGCCACTCTGCAAAACAAACCACTCAATAAGCTGGAGGTAATGGAGACTGCAGGTCAGGCTTTACAGCAATATCATTACCATACACACACTCACACACACGCACACGCAATCCCATTGTCTGGGCAGTACTTATTAGTGCCCATGCTAACAGAGTTTGTCCATAAGTGACCTTAATTAAGTGGCTAGCGCCATTAGCTGCAGAGCTAAGAGGCTAAGAGCCATCCATCTGCATGTGAATGTGTGTGTTTTTATGATAATGGCTTTGTTGAGGTGTGTACTGGAATACTAACGACGGGCTGCACGCAACCCAAAATGGATAAATAGGCGGCTGAAGTTGAGCGCTGAAGAGGGGATGGTTTAGATAAGTTACTCATTGTGAAAAAGACAAAAACAGGGAGCAATGCCGAGGGCTGCTTTAAATGCAGGTTAGCCCCATTTACAAGCAGAAAATGCACTCGCACACACGGCACTCAGCATGTTAAGCTCCATTCAGTTTGCCCTGTCATTTTTCATTAGTTATGAAAACAAGGAATCTAATCCCATCAGGTTTTCAGGTACCAAATAATTGTGTCATGGAAATAGTAATAATGCGAAAAAAAGAAGAGTTACTGTATGTAGAACAAATCAGTAACTGTTGTTGTCATGTTTGGTGTAATCATTTGTATTTGGTTTACTTCTATCCTTCTATTATTAATAATAATCACAATTTAATAGTAATTTTCCATCCCTAAATGGAAGGAATTGTGACATTAACATCGTGGCTTTTACAGGTAACCACATTTTTCTTGATTTTAAATCTGCTACTTCTTCTTCTTCGTCATTGTTGTGGATGATGATGTTGCTGTAGCTAATGGATTCTCGCCCTGCTCGCTCGTAAAGCTGCTAAACTGGGGTCACGGGGTCAAAGGTCGCTGCTCTTCCTTTGATGTGACCCTGACATCCTGGGAGGAAGAGGAAATGGAGGAGGAGGAAGAGGATTCTTCATGGATTATTGGTAAAAAAACACCAAACAAAACACCACACACGTTCGTATTTGTGTACGGACGTCTGAGCCGTAAGCGAGTTGGCGAGGCTCTCAACATGTCTAAATAATCAATCACAACACTTTGTCTCAACACACACACACACAGAGATACCCTCAAATTGATTTATAGACTCTGCTTAGGTGTAAAATAAAGTATTTGGTTTTGCTTACTATGTATTTTTCAAAAAAGCTATACAACACATAATGATTTTTTTTATCATTGTGTCATTCTAACCGATATGCCCAGCTCACATGTACTTGTGTGACACCATAAATGAATACAAACAAGATCCCATTCTGTATGTAGCGCTTCAAACAATACAACAAAGTGTCTAAAAATGAAGAAAAAGTAATTCACATAATTGTCAGAATCTGATTTCACCCTAATGTCTTCAACAATATTCATAAATTATACTGATAAAACATATAAAACATAATAAATAAAAACAAATCAAATAGTCCATATCGCCTGTTTTCCAGGCTGTGAGCTGACGTAAACACATCAATATGAAACATCCAATTTTTTATCTTTTTCTGTACACGTAAATACATGTTTGCTTAACTAACTACTAACTACTTTACTAAGTGTTCCTTTGAAAGCTCAAAACAACACTAAGAGTCTACAGCGCTGCTAAAGGCTCTGTGAGGCTGTACTTAGGCAAGGTACTTTTAGCTAAATGCTAACATGCTGAGGTTAAAGAAATATTTGTTTACATTCACAGGAAACCAAAAAGAGAGCGTGAACTTTGTCTCATTGGAGGATGAGGGGAGTGAGGTTGAAAGGTGTGCAATGTGTTTTTCTCATCATGGAGCTCGTCTCAGCTGGAGCCTCTAAACACTGAATCACTGTTGCTTCAACTGTTCAAACTGACGCTTCACACACGTTCTCCTCTCACCTCTCACCTTCTTCTTAAAACTGATTCAACATATTTAAATTCATTAGTGGAGTAACGGAGAAAAAGTGCTTTACACTACACAGAAACAGATGCATGGATCCACATACACACACACACGCACACACACAGTAAGTGGGGCAGATTACATTCTCCCCAGGACTTGACTTGCATTAAAGTTTAAATGTGTTCAATTTGGACGGTCCCAATATTAGAGTGGAGTATCATTACCCACCTTATTGGATGAGTCTGAGCAGAATAGATTTCTACTGATGAGATGAAAAGGCCTCGGGCACACACACACACACACACACACACGCACACACACGCACGCACACACGCAGACACACACACTACCTGTCTCACGCACACATACAGACACATGGACATATGAGCTAAACTGTGTTCTTCGTGGTGCTATTTCTGATTCTTCTGCACAACGGAGCAATTTTCACAACATTTTTGCATCGTGATTTTGACTTTACAAATTGAGCCTAATTGGCTAAAAGAAAATTATGAATAAATATGAACCATAAGAGTTTAGAAAATTACTCAACATTCAAATATATATACTTACATATTATTACTTGATGTTTAATTAAACATTGCAACAATAATATGAATGTTAAGCAAAGTGTAGTTGTTTTTTTTGTCAATTTTGATTTGGTATAATGTTACATTTCTGTGGCTTTTTAACATTTGAGGGTACGATTACAGAGCTTAATGAACATTGAAGTCCGTTGCACTTCCAGCAGAGCCGCTCACCATCCAAAAACTTTACCAAACACATCACAATATCCTACCCCTCAATTATCAATGATTATCAATTCATAATTTAATTAACAAGTGTTACAGATGCATCCATCCCTCCAATCCTCAATGAATCTGACCTCAATTACATCCGTCAACATTAAAATCAATAATTAAGCCGTATACGGACACATTCATATCTTTTTTTATGGGTGCCGGCCTTTAATATATAAATAAATATTAAAATATTTATAAATATTTAATATACTGTTATAATTTAATGAGAATAAGGTCAAAATATTTTTAAGAAAAAAACTCTACCTGTCCTATAGCCTGTTGTGCAGAGTCGAGCGACGGCTTCTGCTGGGGTACGGTAACACCGCAGAACTATTTTGGACAGCGGTGTGTGGTTGCCTGTCATAACATAGTAAAAAAGTACATTTTGAGCTTATTTGAATATCCCCCAATATATATTATAATTTTAAATTATTTTGTTTTCTACATCAGCTGTTTTTTACCACATGTTGAATCTGTCAGAGTCAAAGCGTCTCCACTCTTTAACTTTCAGATTTTGCTTCCTGTCACTTCCCGCCACTCTCCTACCTGAAGACGTCTTCAGCCCCAAACCTCCAGACTGTCCTCACCTGAACAGGTACAGACACAAAAAGACACACAATTATACAGATGCAGGATATCTTTACCATTCATGAGAGCAGATATGGAGGACGGGACCTGCCAAATAAATAAATAGTCAAGTCAAGTCAAGTCAAGTCAAGTGAATTTTATTTATACAGCCCAAAATCACAAATGTATGCCCTCAGGGGGCTTTACGATCTGTTCAGGATACGACACCCACTGTCAAGTACAAATAAACACATGACTCGATAAAAAAATAAATACGTCATTAAAAGTACCAATAATAATATTGAAAATAAATGTAGCCATAAATTGATATTTCTGTTTTAATTTGCTTATTTATTTATTTACCTTTGTATTTATTCCCTTATTTATTTACTTTTCTGTTTAATTTTTCCTTTTATTTATTAATTTGATTATTTTTAATAATTTGTAAATTATGGCTACATTTATTTATTAATTATTTTGGCAGACTTTCTATGTTACTTCTGCTGCAGGGGCTCATACTTACACCCTATTATAATTTGAACTCTTCACAGCAGTGAACAATCAGCTCTCTTTTTCCCCCCAAAAATAAAATCTCTGTTTTGCCTCTCCTCTTCCTGTCCTTTCATTTTCACAGATTCAGTATTTGTGGGTTTAATGAGGTGAAGTGTTGCACTGTAATGTCAGTGTTTCTGTGGTCGGCTTATTACGTGTTGTTGCTGCTCCGCTAATTAAAAGTGCAATTTCGGTTTATTGGAATACCAAAAACTGGGGTGTGATAATAAATAATTCACCAAAGCTTCATTATGCTATTGTACTTTTATCTTCTTGAAGACCAACTTCAGTTTTAGACCTTGAGAGAGAGGACATTTATGGAGAGAATAGAGAGCGTTATGTTTGCATTAAGCACAGGATTAGGGTTAAATTGTGACAATCGTCATCACAAGTATTAAAATATACAAACCAACCAGACCAGAAACACATAAGTGAGAAACAGTCCAGATTTATGTTTTGTATTGTTGAGTTTTATTCAGTGAACAAAAGTTCACGTTTTTAGACAAAGAACTAATCACGTAAGACATGACTGAGATCAATTTATAGTCTCTTGGTCTTCTTATTCTTAAGCTATTTGCATCAAATACAGTTGCCGTTTATCCAAGAACACAACTCTGGTTGGTGTAAAAGTGACAATTTCACAGCTGCTCCAATGGTCATAAAATAAACACACAAGCTTTTTCTCAAAGTCATTTACACCAAAAAGCTTCGGTTGTAGCACAAAAGAACGAAACTCTCACATGACGAAAGACACAGGCCCTCGAGATGTTAAACAGCCCGTCATTACGGCAGTAAAACAACAACAACACTGTAAACCAGAGTGCAAAGTCAATACAGCGAGGTGTGATATGCAAGCCTGTGTGTTTACACCATCCTGCAATTCAGTGCATTAACAGTTCAGTTGTAAAGGAGCAGACCTTTACAAAAAAAAAGATTATACAGTTAGATTTGGAGGAAAAGGATCCGAGCAGCAGACTGACGTGCTGAAATTGACACGTGTTGCTTGACATTCGTAGGAGAACACACGAAAAATGAGGAATAACTTTTCGTAGCATATCATATAAACTGTTGTATGAGGATGCGTTGACTATGTAAGGGATAATGTATACACAAATGACCCGCTAGCTGTACATTATCCCGCTTATTACACGGCTACTTACTTAAGAAATCAATAATTTGTCACAAAAATGGTCCTCCAGAGTCCGGGATCAGAACTGCGCCCATAGCAACGGTCTGTTATACATAGTAACGGTCTGCTATACATAGCAACGGTCTGTTATAAAGAAATAACAGACCGTAGAACCCCGTGATTGACCAATCAGAATTGAGTATTCAACAAAGTAATAATAAAGACTATATGTGATATGTATGCATTCATTTATTTCAGATAGCCTGGAAGTCGGTTTCAAGAAGAGATCACAGTAGAAGAAACACACTGTGACAGATCAGAAGGGACTGGATAATACAGGGAGGAAGTCTTTACTAGGACAGAAAAATGAACTGTTCTCGGCCGTCTCTTTTGCTTTTTATCCACTTAAGGCGGTGGTGAAGGCTCTTCACCCGCCACCGCCGGTTTCGTCCTTCCCTCACCTCCACCGCCTCCTCCATCGTCTCACACTCCACCTTTTGAAATAATATCTCCTTCAGTCTCTGTTTCTTCCTCCTCCTCCCCCTCACCATTATCATTTGGTCACCTGGCCCCCCACCCCCTCTCCTCCTCCTCCTCCTCCTCCTCCGTCTGTCTTCCCTCTTTCATTTGTTCTCCACTCTTTCGTTCCCTCTCCTCACTTTGAGCGAAATAGATTTTCAATTATGTGCTGAGTGCCTGGAAGCTTCTATATTTCCCAACCTGACCCCAATACAGCCGAAGTGACACCCCACGCACCAGAACACACACACACACACACACACTTATATCGATGCAACGCATACACACACACACACTCTCACACACACTCTCACACACACACACGTGATACACTTCCGCCTCCACTTACAGCCTAATGGAGTGGAGGAGAGGCTGGAGAATGTCTTCAGTGTCCCAGACAAACCCGGTTAACTACCTGACACACATACACTCACAACTCTCCAAGTCACACATAAAAATGAAGCAACGCAGATGTGAAGTCCTTATTGACAAGATAAGATATAAGATAGAACTTTAAAGGATTTTTTTAAGTAAATATCACAACAAAGCAATACAGCAAAAGTCTAAAACGAAGATAAATACGAGTTTTACACTCTAAAGGTCGATGTACGCTTAAACCAAACTAACTCTTATGAAGTGTTGTCCAACCGTGTCTCAAGCAAAAATATTTATGCCTGTTTCAAATGGCCACATTGGCCACTCAAAGGTCAATAAGAGGGGGTGAGATGCAGTGAATAGTACAAAAAGGGACAAGGGTGCACGCTTTTGAACAGTTTCTCCTCACTCGATTGTAAGAGCAAAAAGCATGACAACAATACATGACAAGAAACCAGTGGGTAACCAGCAGGTCTGGAAAGTGAAGTCAATGCGGCAGTGCCTTAAACCTGCATTCTTTCTAATATCCAGCAGGGGGCGACTCCTCTGGTTGCAAAAAGAAGTCTGATTGTATAGAAGTCTATGAGAAAATGACCCTACTTCTCACTTGATTTATTACCTCAGTAAACATTGTAAACATGAGTTTATGGTCTCAAACGCTAGTTTAAAGTCTTCTTCAATACAGCATGATGTTCATTTAGTAAATTATGGTCCCACTTAGAGTCAAATAGACTACCTTATGATTGACAGGTTGTTACCACGGCGTTGTCCACTCTGGGAGTTGTCCGTGTTTTTGTCTTACAACTTACAACAAATAAACATGCAAATGCGAAACACTCACCTGTGAATATGATATGTCTAGGGCTTTTATTGTGAAAGGTAAGAATGTTAAAAAGTGGATCTGGTCTGCGCTGCCTTTGTCAACGTTGAAAGGAGGAATAAAGTTTGTTGTTTCATAAACTTAGGTTACAACACAACCTGTTCCGCACAACGTGATCGGTTGATGCCTTTATTCGTGGTGCAAAAGCTCCGAAAAATCAACCTCGTTCCGGAAAAAAAGTACAGCGCTTTTTCGCCGCATAATATTTGCATTCTGTGTGAAAGTATAGACAAAAACAACAGTTAAAAAAAATATATTGACGTGCAAATGTATCGCATAAACACCAACAGTGTGTAAAAGCGTTAACACATCGTTGCCGATCTTGTGTGCCAAATATTACAGCTCTATCGGCAATGATCCTGTAATGTTTATACAGAGTCAACGTCATTTTTTGTCTGTGAAATCCAAGAAAACTCATTTAAAACTTCATTAACCAACAAATATCACAGTTTCTATGTCTGAAAGGGGTCTTATAATAGAACATCAAATGCTGCTTTGTGTTGAGTGACAACTGCTGTCACGTCGCGGCTAAACAGTGACAGCTGACATTTCTTTTTCCATTGTTAAAAATCTTGATTTAATCATCTTCAAACACCTCCTTTATTAAAGCCAATTCTGAATGCAAGACAACACTTTAAATACAGCTGCTTTATAAAGCTGGCTCAATTACCACACACACACACACACACACTGATTTCATTAAGCCGTTTGCGCCTCTTAAACATGGCCTCTCCTGGGTGTTAGTGACCGGTTTTCCGTATTAAACAGAGCTAGAGGTCAGAGGTCAACAACCTAATGCCTTATCTCTGATGCACCATGGCCAACCTTATTACTGAAGGCTTAGAGAACAAATACACACACACACACACACACACAGACACACAGAGGCATAAATGCATATATTGTTCACATACACACACAGCAGGCGCTCCACATTAAGAGGGCCGTAGGTGAGATGATGGCCTTGGGGCATGTTCAGCGTGTGGAGCGGCACACGCCGGCCATGTAGGCTTACACCAACACGTCACACACACACACACACACACACACACAGAGCGAGTTTCCCTTGTGTTTCATACTAGCAGAGTTAGACTGTAAAAGCAGGCAGCAGGATACTGCATGTGTTAGCACATTAAAAGCTTCTGTTACAGGAGGCAAGAGTCTATTAAAACAGCTTGTTCCCTTAATAGATCTCTGACGTGACCTTTACAACCCAAATGAGCAGAAAAAAAATACTTGAAGTGGAAGATATGTGAAGATTTGTTCTCTGTTTTGGGATTCTCATGTGGGAATCAGAAAAAAAAATAAATAGTGACTATAAATCTTTATTGATATGAATTGGAATGAAACACCACAGAAGTGATGGCAAAATCAGGGCCAGTTTGAGGCATAGGCCATATAGGCGGTCGCATAGGGCGCCACAAACCACTTAGTTAGGGTTAGGAAACGGTCGTGGTTGACGTCAACTTCACTGACTAACGACTCACGTGACAAAATAAGTCAACGTTACTTTTAGTTTCACACGGGACACGAACAGCGGTCTCCTGGTTGACAGACTCTCACGCAACTAATACTACGTCACTTGCTCTGACCGTTGAATAACGCAGCGGATCGCTTTACATATGAGTTAGCTGAAAGCCTGGTTTGTCAGTGGATTGACAAAACACAACAAGGTGACAATAAACCAAAAAAAAACAGGAGGAGAGGAGATTACATATCCCCATTTAGGAAATTGTTTTTAAATGATTCGCACGTAGGAATTGTGTGTGTGTAGAAGTGTGTGTGTGTGTGTGTGTGTGTGTGTGGGGGGGGGGGGGGGGGGGGGGAGGGAGGAAGGGGGGGGGCGGGGGGGGTAGGCGTGGTGCTGCTTTGTTAAGGCCTGAATGAGTTGTTGATGGGTACAGCAGCTTGGGTCTCTCAGGGGATGAAGGGGGAGGCGGAGGAGGAGGAGGATGGGTAAGTTGATAATTGCAGGGGAACTTGGACTCAGTCTGTCCATGTTCAACCCACCCAGCCTCCCCCAAACACACACACACACACACACACACACACACACACACACACACTGCAGCGCTCCCTTTGAAGGGGTGGTCCCTTGATTAGGCCACTTAAACACTCTCTTTGTCTGTCTGGCTCTCTGTGCGTCTGTCACCCACAACTCTCCCTCTCCTCGTCCAGCTCTCTGACTTCCTCTCTGTTTTATTATTTTCTTACTCTCGTTTCCACCTCTTATTTCCTCCTTTCCCTTCAGACTTCTTTATATGTGTGTGTGTGTGTGTGTGTGAGTGTGTGTGTGTTGGGGGTAGGGTGGGGGGGGGGCTCCTCTCAGGTCTCAGCTGCCGTTGTGTGTGAGGGTGAATTACACGCTGTAGCGAAGTGTTGACAGGAGCAGCTGGACATCAGTCGGCCGTAGCGCCCAGCTTTCTATGTGTGTGTGTGTTTGTGTGTTTGTGTGTATTGTGTGTGTAGCTGCGGACCACTACCCAACACAGAGCTGACACCTTCTGGCCAGCAAGGGCAAAAACAGCCTGCAAAATCTTGTTTGGAATTTTGTTAGTCAAAAAGTCTACAAAATAAAAGTCTCAAAGTAATATGAACAACTTTATTGACTTCCTCTTAAAGGCACAGTGAGTAATATTTTATAGTGAGACTTAAATATCACAATGCAAATGTATAAAATCATTTTACATGATCAAAATAGAAACAAAATGTGCAAACCATATTCCATATACAATAAAAGTATGTCAATACACTGTTGAATACATGTGTCACAGGTAGGGCTGCAGCTTACAATTGTTTTCGATTATTTTTTTTGATCAATCGATTAGTTGTTTGATCTCCCTTTAAAGTACATTTTGAACAGATAAAAAATGTGTGATTAATTTGCAATTAACCGCGGTTAGATATTTTAATCGATTGGCAGCCCTAGTTTGAACCTTTTAAGTTTTTAAAATTTGTGATTTTTACCCAGATCTTAATTATTTTTGCATGTCATTGCTAATAGTATTATTTTTTGTTGTGAGAAATTAAGTGCTCTTTTGGATATGATCAAACATAAAAAGAGAAAAAAATTATGCAAAACAAATTGAATGTAATCTGATGAACTACTTGAAATATTTAGAATAAGAATGAATTGATGATGGAATAAAGACAATATGATGAAATTTAAATAAGAGGTTGCGATGAAAACATAGTTTGAGAGAGGAGAGGAAGAAACACAGGGAGGAAAGGAGGAGAAAAGAGACGAGTGGAGGAAAGAGGAAAGGAGGAAAGGTGGATGGATGAAGTAATGGGTGTGGAGAGGCGTGCTGGTCTCTGGCTGGTCGTGAGGCCACAGACAGAGTTTTGTCACTGCAATCTCACACTCTGCTTCTGTAATGACTCGCCTGGAGGCACAAATGATTTCCTCCACTGGTGTTACTATTGCTGGAGTCACCAGACGTTCAAGAGAAAGGTTTCGGCGGGGTGTGCATGGCGGGACGGGAGGATGGGGGGAGGTTAGGAGAAAAAATATTAAAACTAAAACTAATTAATGACCTGTCTCATCATTTATCTTTTGTATGAATCTCCAAAATTATTCCAGTTCAATTTGAAAATGTTTTCCTATTCAGCAAATTTAGTTTCATGTTCTGTTTGTCCAGCTGGTCTCGCCGTAGTCGTGGTCCAACTGCAGTCAATGTGGCACAATTTTCCATCCACAAACCTTAAAAATAACACCTCCCTTTCTCCCTCGCTCTCTTCCTCCCACCCTCTCCTCCGTCCCTCCTCTTGCCCGGGGACGTGGTGTCATAAAGACATCATCATCACTGTTTGAGGGCAGAGGAAGGAAAGCAGGAGTGACATGATGATCTATCCGCCAGTCACTTCTCTGTGGAGCTGGTTGGAGGTGAATCGACACAACAGACGAAGCTGTGGAGGATGATGATGCGAAAAAAACAAACGGTGACCTCACCGCTCAGTTGTTTATGCTTACAGGAAAATAGGAAAGTAAAAGACGTTTTTCCAAACATTTAATTTTTTTGTTTTCTTATATCTTGTGGTAGCTGTCTCACCATTTTTATTTTTAAACATTTTTTGCAGCCCTGAGGAGCGCCTTCAATTTCATGTTGCGTTGCATTGTAGGACAGTTGTGTCCAGCACACTGAAAAAGTGTGGGTTATTTATGCATACTGACATATCTGTGTGCTATAGTATAGTATTACAGGTAGACCAACAATTGTGCTGAGTCGATATTATCTTATTTCAGATATATCAGTATCGCCATGTATGTTGACTGATAAAAATAAAAAACAAAAGACAAAAATGTAAAAAAAATAGGTTTGAGATAATTAGAAATAGAGACGCCATAGTTTGTCTGCCAGAGAGCCCTGAAAAAGTTATTTTTCTGTAAAATATTGCGTTCATATCATGGTCACAATTTAAAAAATAATAATAATTTAAGGTTAAGTGTTTGTTCTGCTTTGTGTTTATATTTATATATATATATACACATATTTCAAAAAGATTTTTAAAATTTTAAAACTCTGACATATCACATATTTGTATCAGCCGAGGCGTGAATATTACTGCATGTAGGTGCAATGCTATGAAGTTTTCTGAAAGCTCAGAGCTATTGACGTAGTATAAAAGTTAGAAAGACCACTAATGGTGGGTGGATGGGTCCAACAAACACAGGACTGTCAACCGGGAGGCTGGTATTCAAGACCGGTACTTTATTTTGTAAGTTAACGTTTGTCCCATGTTTTGTGCATTTTCCATTACGTTGTTTACGTACGTGTTTCACTTAGTTTACGTACCTATTTTAAGCCTAATATGATGTTCTTCCTAACCCTAACTTAGTAACTAACTTTCTTGCCTGATCCTAAGTCAGTGGATTTGTTGCCCCCTGCTGGTTCTGCACGTTAATAAAGGCGTGTAATATTCACATCTCTGCGAGGCAAAACGTGACACTGAAACGTCCTGTGGACAGGCGGATCTTTACACACTTTGTTGTGATATGAGGTTGCAGTATCACTCTATATTACTCTATATTAGGAGGTTAGCACCGTTAGCTGGTAGCCGGCAGGGCTCAGCCTTCTCTATGTTGAGAGCCGTGCGGAAGCAATAGAAATGCTCCCAATCTCGCATTTAACATCTTTAAAGGATAAGACTTGCAATATTCTGTATATTTTTCTCATTATCAAGAAATCCCAGGAAAAGACTAAACTAACAATGAATTGATCGGACTAATGTCTGTGTAACTAAAGCCTGATTTATCTTCTTCCTCTGTGCCATAGAGCTCCATTGTTGTCCAAACACTATTAGAAACACATGAATGAGCCTCACTGTGGCAATGTATAGTTTACTTTGAGTCAATCCCACACACCTGAAAATAGTCCCTGTCAAACGCACAATTTACTCCCGTTAGAGAAGTGTTTGCTTAGACTACAGTGCACATCTGTTTTGGGAAATGAATGAGATCTTTTTAAAAAATTAAACTGATTTTTATAGATTGTCTTCAGCAGGAATGAAAGTATTGATCTATTCATGGGAAAAATGTTGAATAACGCCAGCATTTTACTTTAAAACACATCAATATTTCACCCCAGTTTCTGTGAAGTAGTTTGAATTCAGCCCAAACAAAATCCTCCATATTGCCACTCTGCTGAAAGATCATTGAAGCGTGTGGTAAACACAATGTGTGATGCCGTTGTCCACACATTTATTCTGGATATTTACTGTCTATAGCTCCAGCATATGATTTGGCAGGTGGGCAGGGAGGGGGGAGGAGACGGAGAGGAAGGAGGAGGGAGGAGGGAGAGAGAGAGAGAGAGCATATACATCACTTCATCCTTAATTAGCTGTCATCAGCTTCTCTCCTCAGAGGAACCAGAGACTAATAATTAATGATCAAACTCTAAAGTAGAGTCACTCCCATCCTCTCCCTCTCCCTCTTCCTCCATCACGGGAAGAAGAATTAACAAAGAAAGAAAGATAACAGTTGATTTGGTTAGAGAGTAATGAAATCTGACTATAGAGGAAAAGCCAACACTCGTAGATTGAATAAATGACTCATCGAAAAACCAACAAAAATGAGGTAATAGGCATTTGTCCACCCTCAGGTTACCAAGGTAACCAGCGCTCCCTGCCCTCCAGATTATTATTGCTTGTTTGGAAAAAAAGAGAGCCATGAGCATCCTCTTTATTAGTCCAGTCTGTGCAACGCACAAGGCCAGGATTAATGAGATCGTCTGACGATGTGAGGAAGGATTCACTTTTACAAGACGAGAACATGCCAGCGATGTTTTAACAAAGCCGGTGCGTCTGTGTAGACAAGAGCAGCTAATTAGAGAGGAACACAGTGTAAGTGGGCATATGTGCACAGGGGGACCAGTCAGCCAACACACGACAGGAAAGCACCGCAGGGGAGGGGGGGACGACGCAGGCAGGCAGGCGACTGACCAGCTCCCGAGCCAACATGGAGCCGCCATGGAGGCATGTTATGGTCTCAGCGCCCCGAGCCCCTGGCACGCTCTCCTGCAGCCCTGTTTGTAGTGGCAGGGAGGGGTGGAAACTGCAGGCTTTACAGACCCCACCGCAACCTGTCCTCTCTCCAAGACCGGACCCACTCTGAGCTGTGTTTGTGTGTACGCTCCTTCTTAAGCTGCTCTTAAGTGCTTTAATTGGATTATCCTTAATGAGTAAACAAACAACTACAGCAGCAAAATAATAAGCAAACGTGTCAGGAAGCACTTCCTCTCCTCGCCTCTTCTCGCCATCCTGCCCCCTTTTTTCTTTTTTAACTCAACCCTTCGCTCATTTAGTTCCTCTCGTGTGTAATTATCCCGATTAAGAATGATTCAGAAACAGTGCTGCTGGAGAGGCGTGTGTGTCACACTTCAAGCAGACAGGCGCTCTTAAGTGGCTGCTTTGAAGTCCGTGATGAGCCCGTGATTAGTCCTGTGATTCATTGACAAGAGGAAGAAAAGGAGGCGAAAAACGACACAGAGCTAAAATAAACAAATGGAGAAAATTTGAAATGACATCTGTGAATATTATTAGAACATTAATCTGCACTGATGACACAGATGCTTAAGTCATCTCCTTCTGTTATTACAGGACAGGAGAGGGGAGGGGAGAGGAGAGGAGAGGAGAGAAGAGGGAAGAGGAGAGGAGAGGAGAGGAGAGAAGAGGGAAGAGGGAAGAGGAGAGGAGAGGAGAGGAGAGGAGAGAAGAGGGAATGGGAGAGAATAGGAGACAAGGTAAGGAGAGGACTGGAGGAAGCACATAGATGGAGGAGAACAGAGTAAAGGAGGAGAGGAGAGGAAGAAGGACAGAGGAGGCTGAAGGCAGCTAGGAGAGAAGAGAGGAAACAAGTGGTGAGGAGAGGAACCGAGACGAACGAGTAAAGAGGAAGAAAAGTAGAGAGCAGAGTAAGGACAGCAAAGGAGGAGAAAAGAAGAGACGAGAGGAGACAAGAGGAGGAAGGAGAAAGGAAACGAGAGATGAGGTAGAGGATGAAGGACAGAGGAGAGGAGAGGACTAGAGAGGAGAGGAGAGGAGAGGAGAGGAGAGGAGAGAAAATTAGGAAAGAGCAAAAGAGGAGAGGAGGCAAACAAAAAAGAAAAGAGCAGGGACAAGGAGAGAACAGGAGGAAATAGGGAAGGGGAGAAGAGAAGAGAAGAGAAGGAAAGATAGAGAGGAGTCAAGAGGAAAGAAATCAAAAAGGAGAAGAGAAGAGGAACAAAGAGGAAATGAGAATGAGAAAAAGGAAGAGAGGAGAAGATGAGGAGGAAAAAATAAATAAGGAGAGTAGACGAGAGGTAAAGAAAGGACTGGAGGAAGCAGAGTATAGGAGGAGAGGAGAGGAGGAAAGATAGAGAGATGTTGAGAGGAAATAAATCAAAAAGAAGAAGAGAAGAACATAACAAAGAGGAAATGAGAAAAAGGAAGAGAGGAGGAGATGAGACGAGGAAAAAAGTAAGTGGGAGAAAAGAGGAACAGATAGGAGAGGGAATGGGGTAAGAGTCAATGAGGAGATGAGAGGAAGAAAAGAGGAAATAAGGAGAGTAGACAAAAGGTAAGGAGAGGACTGGAGGAAGTACATAGAAAGAGGAGGAAGAGAGTAAAGGAGGAGAGGAGAGGAAGAAGGAGAGAGGAGGCAAGAGGAGATGTGATGAAAAGAGAGGAGAAGATAAAAGCGAGTAAAGGAGGACGTGGGAGAAGAGAGGAGACAAGGAGTAAGGAGAGAAACCGAGACGAGAAAAGAGGAAGAAAGGTAGAGAGGAGTTGAGAGGAAAGAAATTAAAATGGAGAAGAGAAGAACATAATGAAGAGGAAATGAGAAAAGGGAGGAGACGAGAAAAGAGGAAGTGGGAGAGAAGAGGAAGAAAAGAGAAATGAGGAGAGTAGAGGAGCGGAGGAAGCACTAAAGAGGAGGACAGAGTAAAGGAGGGGATGGGAGGAAGAAGGAGAGAGGAGACGAGGAGATATGACGAAAGGAGAGGAGAAAGCAGGCTAAAGGCAGCGAGGAGAGAAGAGAGTAGACAAGGGGTGAGGATAGGAACTGAGATGAGAAACGAGGAAGAAAGGTAAAGGAGAGAGTGAGGACAGCAAAGGGGGAGAAAAGAAAAGAGGAGACTAGAGGAGGAAGGAAAAAGGAAACAAGGGCTGAGGTAGAGGATGAAGGACAGAGGAGGAGAGAGCAGCAATCGATTAGAAGAGAGAAAATGAGGAAAGGGGAGGAAAGAGGAAAGAGTCCCGTCTTTCAGAGAGGAGAAGGGAGGGGGGAGGAAGTCAGAGAGAAGGGGAGCAAAGAGGAGAGGAAAGAGTGAATGAGGAGAGGTGAGGAGATGAAGAGTTAAAGGTAGAGAGGAAAGAAAGCAAAAAGAGATGAGGAGAAGAGAAAAGATGCACAGGAAGGAAAGGAGAGGAGAGAAGAGACGAAGGGTGAGGAGGACAGAAAAAGAAATGAACAGAGGTAAATGGAAGTGGAGAGAGCAGACGGGGAAAAGAAGAGAGGCAAGATGGGGATAGGAGAGGAGATAAAAGGAGAGGAGAGGAGGAAAGGGGCTAGGAGGAAAGAAAAAGGAGAGGAAATGAGAGGAGAGGCTATAGCACTTTACTCTTTTAATTCCAATTTATGGCGTTATAAAAAGGGCCGTTTCCTAAAAAAAAATCTATCCAGAAGAATCCAAGCCAAATCATTTCATCACTTTCTCAGCTCTAATTGCAGCCATATGCAATTTTAAAGGCTATTCTACCTTCTAATGGTTCCCCAGAGGATGAAGGGGTTAATTGCTGCAGCTGGTGATGTAGCTCCTCGGTGCTAAAGAGGTGAGCTTTCTCTCTCTCTCTGTCCATCTCTTTCTCCCTCCTCTCTGGGGAATAGCTGTCTCATACAGAGTTAAAGGAGACGGGCTCAGACCTCTGAGGATAGTTTCTGCTTGATTTCAGTAGTTTTAGTAATGATTTCCATTTGTAGTGGTAAATACGGTCATTTTGCTGAGTTATGGGAACATTGCTAAGAAGACGGACGAAAGATTGTACTTCCTTTGGAAAAGACAACAAAGACGCGCAATCAAATGTATTACCCAAACTGTCAACATCCATCACAGTTTACAGACCAACTTCCAGGTTCAAATTCAACTTACCGCACTGGCTCAAGGTGTTGGGAAGCTCTGACAAAAATACACCTCCCAGTAACGCCAAAGTTGTCTAATTTACATGTGATATCTTCTCAGCTGATTTGCTGACGTTGATAGTAAGTAGGCTACCTCCAAAACATGAGCTGGTTACTTGTTGTTTTCTGTTTTACATGTTAGTAAAGTAATGTAAATGGAGCTAATAACTTTTTTCTGATGAGTAATTGGTAAAGAAATGTAATGGATTATTATCCAAGTAGTCCTACTAGTGACCGACATGTTACTGAAGTTAACTTTAAAGAAATATGTCAATTTATTATTATTATTAGTAGTAGTATTATCATTTCTGTAATCAACACACAACAACCTGTACAGCAGCTTCCATCTCATCCGAGTAAAATATATATATAATAAATATATATAAAAGACAACCAATCACACCAGGCGGCAGCCTCCTGGTCTGAAAAGTGAAGCCAATGCTGAACCTGCGTTCTTTCTAACAGCCAGCAGGGGGCGACTCCTTTGGTTGCAAACAGAAGTCTGATTGTATAGAAGTCTATGAGAAACTGAGCCTACTTCTCAATTGATTTATTACCTCAGTAAACATTGTAAACATGAGTTTATGGTCTCAATCGCTAGTTTCAAGTCTTCTTCAATACAGCATGATGTTCATTTAATAAATTATGGTCCCATTTAGAGTCAAATAGACCATAAAGCAGGGTATGCTTTAGGGCGTGGCTACCTTGTGATTTATAGGTCGCTACCACGGCGTTGTCCGGTCTGGGTGTTGTCCGCGTTTTTGTCTTACAACTTACAACTTCAGTTGTACTTAGCTCCACCCTCTGGTATCACTTCTGGTTGCAAAAAACCAAGATGGCGACAGCCAAAATGCCAAACTCGAGGCTTCAAAATGACCGTCCACAAACCAATGGGTGACGTCACGGTGACTCCGTCCACTTCTTATATACAGTCTATGATACACACACATACATATCAGCCAATTCAGCACCCACTCATAGATGAGTTGGTATAACGTCAGATGACGTACAAGCTCTGATTGGCTCCGTTATTTTGCCAGTCGGGCAAGCACAACACCAGACTTATTAGAATACAAATAATAAATACAAATCTGATATCTGGGCAGTTATTCAGAGGTCTGGAACCAATCATCAATCTCAGTTTAACTGCAAATAAAGTGGTATTTTTTATAGTCTGATCATCTCATGTTTCTGGCCTTGTCAGACTTTGTTGTTGCTGTGTCACATGTTTCCAGATCTCAGCAATTACTTTGGTGAGTATAATGTTTTTACAACCGACAGAAATATTGTCCAAACTTACGGGATATCACATCCTACACCAAATATGAGAACATGAGAATAATAAATGAGAGTATTTGTGGACGGGGTCTGATCCAGTGGTCTGAGATTTGGCTGGATTGATCCAGACAGGTGGGTAGTACAGAGGGGGTGAAAACATAGGAAGTAGGGATAAAGTGAACAGGAGGGGGGAGGAGGCTTGTGAAGGTCAGTGAAAGTCACGCAGCACAAAAGACAAGCCGAGGATGGAGAAGCGTTTCAAGGTGGAGGTCCCGCGTGCTACGAGGCCTCCATTTCCGCGACTGATTACAAGACAAACAGAGACAGATGACGCAGAGGGGCAGCGGTGGCGAGGAGAGACAGCGGTGGAAATAGAGAACGATTACACCGGTAGACGGAGGGAGAACAAAGAGCAGGAAGTACAATGTCAGAGAGAAGGAGAGAGAGACCAAGGGTTGAACCCGACTCAGCTGTGAGGGGCACCTGTTCACGGTTGGACCACCTCCTCCCGCCAGCCTTAATCAAATTTACCACAGAGACAGACTGTGACGACGCCCCCCTCTAACAAGAAACCCACTGCGTGCTACATCCAAATAATCCCTACCTCTAGCCAGGCTCACACCGTGTGCCACTTCCAAAGGTGTCCCACCTCTAACTACACACTCGCGCCAGGTTGCACCGAAATAATCCTCCAAATTCTAATTACCTGGCCGGTGTTCTCAGGTACTCTTACATGTGGAGATTTGAATCGTGCGAACACATTTAGAGTTTATCTTTGATTACATATCACAACATTATGGATTACTACGTTATACATTACAAAAGTCAAATGTCTACGTGTTAGATTTTGCTGTTGGATTATCGGGAGAATAAGACGGCTGCAGCCCTTAAATGTGTTCAGGAAAGATATTTACAGTTGGTGTATCAGTTGAGGAACTTGGCTGGGTTTGAAATCTTTCATTACGTAGTGCCAATACGTACCTGAAGTCTGGTACTGATGCCAAAACAATATTCTCTTCAATACTTCACGTTTTTGTACAAAAACCCTTTTTCTCATCTGAGAAAAGAAGCCAAAGTTTTCTTATATTAAATGTTGTCTAAACACAAGAAGCCAGAAACGAATTATGATTAAAGGTGTTAAATTTGATATCTAGAGCATTAATATAGCAGCAAACTCCTCCCTTTCCAAGACTGCAGTAATGTGAGCTGCCGAGTGTAAAAATGTGGTAACCATACCACGGGGGGTCTGATCCTCATCCAGAAAAATGTGAGTTTCAGAAAGTTTGTTTCCTGCTTTCTGGTGACTTTTAAAGAATGAAAATAACAAAATAATAAGTACACTGCAACAGCATCTTTAAGCTAAATAGGCCTATACTTTTAATTTTACTTTTAATTCTCTGGAAAGAAACCTGAATAATTCGCTCCTCTGGCGTGAACTTCTGTGGATCTCTGGCATAAACAGTTTTTCATTCATTAATTTTTTGCCCTACTTGAGTATTTCTTTCTCTCCATTTCTCTCTCTGTCTCTCACTCACTGAAGGCCCTTTCAGACACAATGTGATAACGGCACCACTGCGCTCTGAAATCTGTTATTTCCAATGGCTTGCGCTGCAAAATCCAACTTTGGGTTCTGCACGCTGTGATGTGCAGCGAGCACATCTCAAACCGTGGTCACGAGCAGCTCTCTTCCGCCGGGAAAACCTCATGTAGCTGTATTGTTGTCCAGGTGGAAACAGTAGGGCTCATACACGCCGTACAGGGCAAGAAACATGCAGGTTGAAATAACGAAAAGGAAAAAAGGTGTGAAAATCTGAAGAAAAACAGGATAATTGTGACCAGGAGAGGGTAATGAAAAACGAAAAATGCCATTACGCTCCCTCAGAGGCCATCCTTACCATAATAACACTACTTTAGGAGCAACAGAAGTCAGACGGCGGCTGGCGGTACCACAGTTTTGCGCTCTGCAGCTCACGTTACTGCAGTTTCACAAGCGTGTCGGAGAACTACGGCGGCCTTCAGGCAATGTAAAAACACAAAAGGCTCTCTCTAGAGGCAGTGCTTGGTTTGTCCGTTCTGGGCTACTGTAGAAACATGGCGGACTCTGTGAAGAGGACCCGCTCCCTATGTAGATATGAAGGGCTCATTCTAAGCTAACAAAAACACAATGATTCAGGTGATTATACACTGAAAACATAGTTATGAATCTTCAATTTCTGCTAATAGATTCCCCTAAACCAATGATAAACTACATATTTTGTCATTTGTGTGATGTGGTTGTTTTGGAAATGAAAAAAATGTGTCAAATTTCCCACAAAGGTCATAGCCTTTGTAGTCTTTACATTTCTTTCCTCCTTACATTCAGTAGTGATTCATCACAGAAGGCCTCACCTCTCAAATGACACCAAAGAATCAACTTTCTATCATGTTTCTCTTTTCTTTAACAGCCATTATCTGCACCTCTGTGTTCACTCTTACGCTCCATTCCTCTTCCTTATTTCCCTCATAACAGATTGACTCTACTCACCGCAGCTGACAAAATGTATTAATAGTATTTTTTTTGTGGATATGATTCAATCCATCATCCCTCTCCATCTCCTCTCCCATCTCCGTTTCTCATTCAATCTGTCGCTCCCTCTCCTCCCACTCGCTCTTATACGAGAGAGAGGTGTCAGTTTCAGTGAAACAACTTAATTCTGATGTCAATGAATTAATTAGATGTGTTAATGAGCTAGCGACAGCTAACCCAAATTAAATTAATACCGTAATGGCCTCAGACAGCGAGAATTAGCTCCCATTTCAGTAAACGCTTTCTGGAGTGTACACAGCCGCCAAGGATAGACACACACACTCACACACACACACAGCTCAAACAACATCCATCCCCCCGAGCAGATCATCATCCAGATGTAATTAACTGACTAATTACAGGAGCTCTCACTCGCTCCCCCTCCCCTCGCCGTGTCTCTTCTCTTTCTAACTGTCGGCTTCTCTCTGCCGACTTCCTCGCGCTCCGTTATCTGACCCCTCTGAGACGCGAGCTCGTCATATTTCCTTACAGTTTAGTCACTTCCTCTCGTGTTTGTTTGGGCTTGCTTATTCCTCACCTACATATCGCTCTAAAGAAGCATTAAGTGGTTGTTTAACGTCTAGTTGTCAGCGCTGCCGTGTTCTTCCTTCCTCTGGCTCCTCTTGTCATCACACTTAAAGTCTCATTACACACAACAGGCCCGACTTAAAGGCTGTTTAGTCTGCCATTAGCTCTAATCGTGACTCCTCCACAGTTGCCACGCTCCGGCGGACCTGCTGATGGGAAGCGGTGCCATCAGACTATTAATCTGATCTCAGAGGCACAAAATGGCTGCTGTCTATGTGTCGGCCGGCCGGGGAGGAAAATGGTGTCACAAGTTGGGGGATTTCAGTTTTTGGTGTTAACGTAACTTTCTCTGTAACTCTTAGTTTGCTTTTTTGCTACCGCTTTTTAATAATGCATGCACTTTAAGGGCTTTATCACTTACTAATAACTAATTAATCATCCTCACTTTATTATAGTAGAAGAACCCAACAGTCATAATTGCAGGTCTTATTGTAAGACTCTTAATGAGTTATACTCATATGCTAATAAGCAAAGGTGGGACCAAGTCATTGTTTTGCAAGTCACAAGCAAGTCTCAAGTCTTTGCACTCAAGTCCCAAGTCCTAAACTTTGAGTTTCAAGTCCTAAACAAGTCATAATGCGCTCTTTACCAAACGTAATGCCATTTTAACAACAGATTCTGGATTCAACTGGTGCTCAGTAACATAACGTTAGTTCTTCATAGTTTTCTCTTGCAACTTGATTGGATGCTGTCGGATTGGTTCAACAACGTGGATCTGGGGAATTAATGTAAGATAATCAAATGCAAGTCCTAATCATATTCACCAAAAATAAAGAGTCTAGAGTTCAACTAAAAAAAAACACCTCTCTTCCACCTGATTTGACTGTTGTCAGGCCATTGAATAGGCGCTATCAGTCACTATAGGCACCATAGATGTGGGTCATTAGGGTTCTAACATGTTGTAAAACTGAATGAAATGTCATGTTTTGAACACAAACACAAATGATTCTTTAGGTTTGGGCAACAAAACTACAACTTATTGGTTAGGTTTAGGGAAAAACATTGTGTTTTGAGTTAAAATAACTACGAACACAAAGACAACTACACATTGTTGATTTCACACTGGATGCGCACGCTAGTCTCCTGGATGAAAACCCTGTGTTTTGTGTCCATCCATCGTCCCAAACTTGCCACCTTTATGGAGTTTCACACTGTACAGCACCCGGCTTCTGCTTCTGCTCCTGTCATGATTATTACGGTCGCTAGAGGTCTCTGTTGTGTTCTTTTATACCTTCTTTCGGTGATCTGGTGTCGAAAAGACTTCCACAAAGTATACAGCGGTGTATCCTTGCTTATAGCTTTTCCAGCAAGCCTCCTTAAGATGCATTTTAGGAATTGGGACGTTCTTTAAGATGGAGCGCTGGGATCGATTTCCAGGTCATAACCCCCAACCCTTCATATGCAAGGTAGCCATCATATATTACATCATACAATTATACTGTGCATTCCAATACCCATACTACCATACTACTTAGTACGCCAGAGAAAGATTTAATATGTCCAAATACATAGTATGTCAAATGCAGTATGCCAAAAATACCAGGATGTTCTACTACATCCGGTCGCATTTTGCAGTATGCAAGCCAGCATGCTTTTCTGGCTATTCTGACCCACAATCCTCTGCGCAGCGGATATATGAGCAAGAGGGTCAAAGTTCAAGGTGCAATGTTATGAGGAATTAGTATGTCCCAATTGTGTGCATACTGCATACAACAGTACGTACTTTGTAGGGGCAGCTGCAGTATGTACTAAAAGTAAAACGTATGTGATTTGGAATACACAGATATACTTAAAAGCCAGTATATCAGAGGCTTACATTGTATATTCCTTACCTATAAATCATTAATAGATGATATTCTAGACATTAGTTGCAATGTATAAACATATAAAGTAATCTCTGTGTTGGTATCTTTCTTTCTCATTTTTAATATATATACACCTATTTTTTAGCTACTTTTATGTACATAATATTATAACGTACATACAGTATAACATACGTTTATTTCCATATCTTTGTTTCAGCTTTGTTGTCCTTGTTTTTAGCTGTATGTCTCTTTCTATCTTCCTGTAAATTGTTCTGTGTGTGAGTATACTGAAAGTAGGGCTGTGAAAGCGATAAAGCATTAACGCAGATTCGTTTTAACACTACTACTTTCTTAAACACATTAAGGCAATCGATCTTTCTGAGGTTGTAGCTGGCTCACTTTTAAAGCTAGAGTGAAGATACTGGAATGGAATTAAAAAAAAAAAACAAAGGAATCCATTGGTACAAACATGTCATGCCAACCTGGTCGCAAAGGAAATTAAATAAAGCTCCAAATTTACGCTAAATTTTGGTGAGGAAAAACTGTCAAGGCCATTTTCAAAGTGGTCCCTTGACCTCTGACCTCAAAATATGTGAATGAAAATGGGTTCTATGGGTACCCACGAGTCTCCCCTTTACAGATATGCCCACTTATGATAATCACATGCAGTTTGGGGAAAGTCAGAGTCAAGTCAGCACACTGACACACTGACAGCTGTTGTTGCCTGTTGGGCTGCAGTTTGCCATGTTATGATTTGATCATATTTTTTATGCTAAATGCAGTACCTGTGAGGGTTTCTGGACAAAATTTGTCATTGTTTTGTGTTGTTTATTGATTTCAAGCATTAAATATATACATACATTTGCATAAAGCAATTATATGTGCCCACTCCCATGTTGATAAGAGTATTAAATACTTGACAAATCTCCCTTTGAGGTACATTTTGAACAGATAAAAAATGTGTGATTAATTTGCGATTAATTGTTATAAAATATTTAATATGTTTATTTTATGTCTTTGTTCATCTTCCTGTAAATTGTTCTGTGTGTGAGTTTACTAAAAGCAACTTAAATAATTCCTTGTGTGTGTACATATACTTGGCCAATAAAGCTGACTCTGACTTCTTCCTGTCTTATCTTCCCAACACAAAGGGTAATGATGGGATGGCAGTAGTAAACGTACACACTTGGTTATCATGTCCTCTCTTCACTATGTGTATTATACTGTATGTGTTTCCTTTGTGGTCTATCTCACCTGGTTGTGCCGCGAATCTGCTCAGAGACCTCATGACAGTGTGTTAGTGCTCTATGTACTGTATGTACCAGTACAGTACCGTGTGTGTGTGTGTGTGTGTGTGTAGTGGGCCTGTCTGCGTTAGCATGAGCATTTTCCTGGGGTGAGACTCTGCAGGGAGTGAGCTTCTCTCACAAACACCATCTGTCAACAACAGGCTCACCTGCTAGCAAACATTTAGCTCAGGAACCATCTCTCTCTCACACACACACACTCACACACACACACACACACACGGCAATACAATTCAGTAATGTCAAAGCAGAAGATAATGTAATTTCCCACTTAGTCGACTTGACAACCTCGCCTGCTTTGCAGCCTCTCCGATCTCTGAAGAATACACGTGGATATGTGTTTGTACGTGTGACAGACAGGGATAGAGACGCACTGAAGGGATGAAAAAAAAACACAAAACAGAACATTTGACACCTTGTCTGAACATGAAAATTGTTGGGCTGCAGAGTAAAAAGCAATATGCAGAGCGGGGAACGTTTGAAGGAGAGGGGAGGTGAGAAAGAGGGAGATGGAGACGGGAGAGGGGGGAGACTATTACCTGAGGTGTCTGACTAAATTAACTTCTCATCATCACTAATTAGCCCCTTGTTCCTCTGTTCCCTCCAGGTGAGTGCTACCTATATTATTGTGTTTGTGCCAGACTACTGTGTGAATGTGTGCGTGTGTGTGTGTGTGTGTGTCTCATGTCCATTGTTTGACTTGGGAATGGCAGTGAAAATCACTCCTTTTATTCTGTTATTTTATGCGGTTTGTGGCCCAG
Organism: Sebastes umbrosus; assembly: GCF_015220745.1. Lineage (NCBI taxonomy): Eukaryota > Metazoa > Chordata > Actinopteri > Perciformes > Sebastidae > Sebastes > Sebastes umbrosus. The sequence goes on from NC_051271.1 coordinate 17,375,079, forward strand.
ATAGTCAGTAAGATGTCAGTATTTATAATTAGCAGTTTTGTTGCAACCTTTATTTAATTCATTTTGTTTTAATATGTTGTTTAATTATATTCATATTATTAAAATATTTTAATATTCTATACACACAGTATATACTCTGTATCTATCCTGTGCGGGTATAAGCGGGACACCGGAGATATAAGAATGTGCTGGGAATCTGGCGTATGAACTTATTTTTATTAATTTATGTAATATTATTGATTATTATCATTATTATTTATTTATATTCATATATTAAAAGATTATATTTTTATTTTATAATATTTATTTATATTTTATATTATTATTATTTTTATTGTTATTACTTTCTTTCTCTCCTTTGTTTTTGAATATTAGTTTTTCAATTTACTGTTGTAGATATTATTTTATTTGTTGTGGTTTAGGTTCTTGTAATCTTTTTCCTTAAGGAAACAATAAAAACAATTATTTAATAACAATATATACTGCATATATATATATAATTAGTGTTATTTACCTATTTCAAATTTTATCATGCAAGGCATCATTTTAAATATGTAGAGTTATATACTATCATGAAAGTACTTTAAACTATTTCAGAGCTGTAACAGCCAATTTACCATAAAGCTATATTGATACCAATATCTCCAACTTGAAATTACAAAGTCATACAATCAATATTTTCCAGCTCAGTTGCTCTTAATTACTGTCAACATAGACTGTATATAAGAAGTGGACGTACTGTAGTCACCGTGACGTCACCCATTGGTTTGTGGACTGCCATTGCCAATACTCGAGTTTGGTATATTGGCCGTCAACATCTTGTTTTGAAAAACAGTGAAAACACACTGTGAAAGGGTTAAAGTTGTAAGACGAATATGCGGACAACTCCCAGACCGGACAACGCCGTGGTAGTGACCTGTCAATCACAAGGTAGCCACGCCCTAAAGCATACCCTGCTTTATGTCCTATTTGACTCTAAATGGGACAATAATTTACTAAATGAACATCATGCTGTATTGAAGAAGACTTGAAACTACTGATTGAGACCATAAACTCATGTTTACAATGTTTACTGAGGTAATAAATCAAGTGAGAAGTAGGGTCATTTTCTCATAGACTTCTATACAATCAGACTTCTTTTTGCAACCAGAGGAGTCGCCCCCTGCTGGCTGTTAGAGAGAATACAAGTTTAAGGCACTTCAGCATTGGCTTCACTTTTCAGACCCAGAGGTTTCCCACTAACTCACAATAACGATGCTAACATGCTGATGTTTAGCAGGTATAGGTATTCGCAGGTGTTTATTATGTTCACCATCTTAGTTTAGCATGTTAGTATGTTAACTAATTGCTAATAACCCTAAACACAAAGTACAGCTGAGGCTGATAGAAATGTTATTAGTCTCGCAGGTGTTTAGTCATCAAACTAAGTATTGGACAAATTAAAAATCTGACCTGTTGATGAATGGGTCACCAAAGTGATTACAATTCATCCTGATGGGCAAATGAATGTTCAACATTTTATAGTGATGATGAAGTTGATGCTAGAGGAAAAGGTGGGGGATCACCAAAGCAAGTATGATTAAACCTCTGGGCCCCATGGATACCTGCGCAATATTTCACGACAATCCATCCAATAATTAATTTCAATCTGGACCAAACTGCACCGACCGACAGACCCACATTAGAGCTATAGAAATTTTAGCCCAAATCTGGATCTTTTCAGAGTTAAATTAGTCAAAAATAATACAAATATGATATGTATCAACAGAATGCATATGGGGAGATCTGTGCATCAGCCAAGTCCTCACATGAATTTCTGTGTAGGAAACCCATCCAGCAGTAAACCCCTTAATTAGTTTGCTACATCTTTCTGTAAAAGAGGTTTAACGTTAAGTATTTCTCATATTACCTTTGGTGCATTAGTGCGCGATGACAAAAGACATATTCCTGCCATATATTCCTGCTTTCTCCCCAGCACATTTTAAGAATGTAGAATAATCTGATTATTCAAATAGATGTTAATTAGAGCCGTTTCCTCAAAAGATGGCATTATTCGGTTGAATAAAAGCGAGTCATCTCTGAAGATTCCTCTAATGCCACAAAAGAACCTGCGTGGACATAAAAAGAACAGCTCTGTCGGGTTTTTTTTTTTTGTTTTTGTTACATTTTTATTTGCCCAATTTTTTTCTTTTGTGTTCCCTCAGTGTTCCTCTGTTGGGACGTAATTTGAAGTGGAACAATGGCGCCGGATGAATAACCTGATATAATACATATTCATGGCGTTTGAGAAGAAGCAGTTGAGTTGATCCACTTGTTTGAGACACAACAAAGGTAGCTTCCTCTCCTCTGTTATCCTCTCTGCTCCCAATCCCTCCTCCGTGCCTCCTTCAATAGTTTGCCTGTTCGTTCCTCCTTAATTATCTTTTGAAATCCCCCCTCTGTTTAAACCTTTGTCCTTTTCCCATGTGGAAACTATAAACAGACAGCAGCAGCTTTCTGGGAAAAAAAAAAAAAAAATTTCTCATCGTGCTGCAAAAGTAGAGGAATAATCTATATCTTTATAGCGTTTTAGCTATGCAGCGATACTGTTGTGTTTTACTGTACTTGTAACATGCTAACAAGGTTAGCATTGCAAATTGAACTCAACAAAGTGTCCTGGACATGTTAAACACCATACCGTGACTAGCAGAACAAACACGCAAACACTAGCCGTTACATTAGCCACGCAGTGTAAAATAACAACAGACAAGAATAGCTTCAACGGTCTCATTGGTAGAACAATTGTAATTACAATAACATTGTGTGGTAATCCTTCTAAATAGGAGCCAGGAACTAAATCGGTTTGATGACGGTGGTGCTCAGCTTAGTTGCCTTTCACCGGTTTGTACGGTAATCCTCATTAACAAAACACTAATCCCCCCCCCCCCTTTCCGTGTTGCCATGTTGGGTCCCATCCCCCCCCCCCCCTCTTTGACATATTAAAACTTCACCGAACTTCTCGCCCCACTTTAACAGAGACGCTCTAATCGAAACCCTATAAACTCTTCATGGTGCGTGTTGAGTGTTTACGCTGACGCAGAGAGGATTCAACAAAGTTTGGGAACATTTGCTCGGTTGTTTACAACCGGCTCAGAGATGTCAGAATCTCATCAGCTTCTGTAAATGTCACGGTAAGTTATGAATCATGGACCATTATGTTCCTACAGTCGGTGTTGTGAATATGTGTGTTGAACAAAGGATTGAGTAAGCTCTCTGCTTGTCACTTGGCTTCCAGCAGCTGAGAAACAAGTGAATGTACAGTAATTAGTAAACCCGGCTCCTGTTCTTCTTTTGAATGAAGCTGTTGATAGAAAACATTACAATCTGCAACTCATAGTTCATTCATGTTTGATCATATATTTGTAACTTCTGCAAGAATAAAACATTTACAATTTATATATAAATATTAATCGGTGAGAGAATTCACTCTGATTGCCTGTTCAGCTTAAACGATTCAGTGCACGAGAAGAGAAACGGACGTGAGGAAAGCAAGCCAAAAACATGGATATTTTCACAACGACATGGCCATCTGGAATGAAGCTAAGTGGTGAGCGAGAGCGGTGTGAAAATGGTCGGCAAACGCCGCTTTGTTTCATGTACGTATCATAACAATGGCTTGTATATCCGCTGTCTTCCGGTTTCCCTTTTTGAATGACGAATACAGACTACCGCCACCTGCTGGTGTGGAGAGTGATTTCTTCTCACGCAGGCGCAGAATGTACGTGGTAGTTGGCCTTCGGCTGTAGTCTGTGGTGTGTTTGAGTGCAACTTGTTGACCAAGACAAAGGTGACGTGAGGCGACGCAACTGGCCTTTGACGCCGCTAGTTCTTTGATGTCGGGTTGGTGTGTCTGGGCCTTTCGCCTCTTATTTTGAAAAAGATCATATCGGCCAATTATTTTGAATGAAACAAGTACAGTGTTGTTTTTAGAAGAGGCTCGAACTCTATCTGAGTCGAATATCCACTCCATGTGATGGTCTCTACTACTTTATCATCCTTTTAAACTTTCTGGGTAAATGAGAAGCAACCTGCACACCGTTAGTCACTTGCTCTCTCTTTATTTAGTTATGCAGGCTGTTCTCATACAATAAAGTAATGCACTGTAATTTGTATATAATCCACAAAATCGATTTGTATGTAATCCAAGTAATCGTGAACCAGGAAGCATAAAAAGCACTTTTTTCCATGTTTCTGTTTGTATCTGATATGTGCGTCATAACTTTCAAATGTTTGACCTACTTAGATCCTCACCTCATGATATCAAGATACGGTCATGTTGTCACAACACTGGTTGTCTGTTTAAAGTGTTACAATGTTTTATAAACAAAACAGCATCTTTGCAAAGTATTTTAGATACAACACTGTAAACAAAAATATACAAAACGTTCCCTCTGTACTTACAGCAAACTAATTTGGCCACCAAGATGAGCAGAAGATATTAATATCATCAGTAGGTGATGTTTTAATATTTAACAGGAGGGGCGGACTAGCAAACAACCCCATCAACAACTCTTTAGGTTATATATTTTTAATACCACCCTTCTGGCTACATATAGTTTAGAGAATATTATATATCCAAGACGAAACTGACTGAAGGGCGGGACTCAGAAAAAAAGTTGCATTTACAAATCCTTCTGCTACTTCAGCACCACGGATAGCGCCATGGATTTATCAATACAGCCAGACTGGTCTCTTACAGCGTCCGTAGCTTTACCTACGAAAAGTAATGCACTGTAATTCGTATATATACCACAAAATCAATTCGTAAGCAATCCACGTCATCGTGAATCAGGAAATACAAATAGCGGCAATCGCTGCGTAGAGAGGAGGTCGGACTGGACTTTCGCCCAGTAGACTGGTGTTTGTCTCCCGTTTTGAACCAGAAGTCAATGTTGATTTATTTGACACATAACTTAAATTACAGCATTTACAGTGTTATTTAAATCCAAACTTCCCTAACTTTCCTAAATCAAACTAAGTAGTTTGGTTTTTAGAAAGACTGGAGTGGAAATTGACACGTGTTGCTGGACAAAAGTACGAAAAATACGTTGTTGAAAGTCGTGCTGAGTGTCATAAAAAAAAGAAGGGAAATTTGTGTCTATGTACATGAATCAAATAGATTACATTTCGTCACCTTAGTTACGTACTTAAGTAATGTCCCTTCCGGAGTTATTTTAAGCCAAACCACGATTTCTTCCTAAACCTAATTAAGTAAGTTTGTTGCCTAAACCTAAGGAAGTTGTTTCCTGTGAAGACGGAAGTATATTTTGACTGTATGCATGTAATGAGCGTTAGAGGATATTTCAGAGCCGTGGTCGGGGCCGTAGATTCTAACTTGTATAAACCTCAGTCAGATAAAGGATATATGAGTCAGGAAGACTGGTATAAAGGACATAGGATTGTATAAAAAGTAAATAAGTATTTTACTATCAAATCATCTCACTAAATCTGTCAGTGACTTCTCACATCCACACAATGTGTGAGAGAGAGAGATTACTAATTCTGAAGTACATTTTTCTATCGTTATGCGTCTTTAATCCACAAACACCTCCATAACGCAGCCATGAAAGAATCTCCTCTAATACATTTCCAGGCTACACAAACTGCCTCTGACCCGCCTCCAGCTGGAGGCTCCTCGCCCACAATCCTTTGCTTTCTAATTATTCAAATACCAGACAGGAGCGAGAGCTGTGATTCGCCAGCCCTCTTCAATTAGTGTTGTGTTAATTAAAGAGCATCATCAGGTTCTCGTTAGTGATTAAACACCCGAGTGTGATTACTTAACTCAGCAGGACTCCTGACGAATCATCTGCCCCCTGATCCCTCCGATGGGTGTTTGTGAGAGTGTATGTGTGTGTGTGCATTTGAAATTTAGCAATGCTAAGGCGCTAGCACTGGGAACAGATTCTCCCGCTCGCGCTGCATATCAATGCTTCAATGAACACTGCATATGCAAAGCTGCGAGGACGTGTGCGTGTTTGTATGTCCGATTAAAGGGGGATTTCTGTTCACTTGCTGATGAGGTGTCTGAAGTAAGTTAATTGCCTATCAAGAGAGCAAGCCAGCTCTGCCTCTTGTGTGAGTGTGTGTGTATGTGTGTGTACTTGTATTTGTGTATTTGTCGGAGGCTCTGCGTGCATGTCTATGTCACTTCATAAGCTAATTGCCTATCAGAGGACGGATCAGGTCCCTGTCCTTTGCTTGGATCAAGTCTATGTTTAAGTGCGTGTTGTTGGCGTATGCATGAACCCATGTGCATAAATATAAACGTATATTTATTCAGTAGGGGAAAGTAACAAAGTACATTTACTCAAATATTGTTCTTAAAAGGATAACAGCCACACCGGAGGGATAGGTCCTGGTAGTAACGTGTAGATTTATAATAGGTTGAGGCTTTATTTAGGTCAACATTACGGTTATTTTTAGGCATCGCAGAGATGACTGGTTGCAGGTCAGGGCCAGGTTTAGCCAAACATATCGATGATGACTTTGACACTTCCACACAAACCAGTCTCATATTACTCTAGTTTAACTTTGGAAAGCATTTTTGCTCAAAATGAGGACTGTGGATTTTCTTCTTTTACAGTGTAGTTGCATCATGAAGGGATCTCTTCATAGCCAATGTGCAGAAGAATAATTACAGCAACATATAACATAAGGGCATCATGTGAGCATTGTATTAAAGTGGCCTCTGGATCTGTTCTTTAAGGTCACTCACTACTGTACAGTATGTGTAGTTGGACTGAGAGGTCACTGTGACAGATGGTAATGCACGCTGTTATCGGTCAATGGAATAAGATTCAATTATGACAAGGACTGTCAATCGATCAAAATATTTAATATCGATTAATCGCATGATTGTCCATAGTAATTAATCACACATTTTTTATCTGTTCAAAAAGTACCGTAAAGGGAGATTTGTCAATTATATAATACACTTATTAACATGGGAGTAGACAAATATGCTGCTTTATGCAAATGTATGTACATTATATATGTATTATTATAAATCGATTAACAACCCAAAACAATGACAAATATTGTCCAGAAACCCTCACAGGTACTGCATTTAGCATAAGAAATATGCTCAAATCATAACATGGCAAACTGCAGCCCAACAGGCAACAACAGCTGTCAGTGTGTCAGTGTGCTGACTTGACAATGACTTGCCCTAAACTGCATGTGATTATCATAAAGTGGGCATGTCTGTAAAGGGGAGACTCGTGGGTACCCATAGAACCCATTTACATTCACATATCTTGAGGTCAGAGGTCAAGGGACCTCTTTGAAAATGGCCATGACAGTTTTTCCTCGCTAAAATTTAGCTTAAATTTGGAGCGTTATTTAGCATCTTTTGCAACCAGCTAGTATGACATGATTGGTACCAATGGAATCCTTAGGCTTTCTAATTTCATATGATACCAGTATCGTCACTCTAGCTTTTAAAACTGATCAAACCGAATTTGCGTTAACATATTATTATTGCGTTAACTTTGACAGCCCTAATTATGACTTCTGCGTGCTTCCTGATCAGGTGCTTTGACTGCTTGTTTGTGGAAAAAATCCACAAGGAGGTGAGACTTTCACTCGCCAACCCTAACCCTCACCACAAAACCAAACACACTAACAACGGTTAGATTTCACCTTGTACAGTATGCACAGGAGAGAAGAACATACTGTACATGTCAGCTTGTTATACTGAGCAATAATTGCTTTAAACAAGTTATTAGTTTCAAGTGTAGGGTCAGCTTATCTTTTGGTCATTCGATTTTCCTTTCACAAACGGGTATTAAAAAAACAAAAATGAGTGATTATTTGATTTTCATTTTAAAATACAAGAAATTAAATTGAAATACAAGGCATTTTTCTTTATCAGGGTCAAAAGAGATGAACTAAACTTAAAAAACGGGTTGATCTTCATTTCTAAAAACTTAAATCACTAGCAGACAGAAACAAACAAAACAACCAATCATATTCTGTGACCGAAAGTTGCCATTTACAAAGTAAGAGCGCGTATGAGGACAGTGCTGTGTATGAGAGAAAAGAAAGTACGGTGCTGCTGTGTAACTGAAGGTGACGGACGTGGATCAGTACATCGTTTTTTGAAACAATAAAAGAGTGTGTCTCAGGGAAGAAGACATGACTGCAGAGTAACTAACTTCGGTAAAGTGTGAAAGATATTGACAGATTCGAACTTCCCGGATCAATAATTCATAACTTAGTCATTGTTAAAACACAGACTACGGGTCTTTCTAACCATAGTAAAGTATACAATGAGCTACAACCTCATTTTAATCAAAACGAGCCATCCTCCAAGCTGGACACATAAAATCTCTTCAGCTTGTGTTAACCACAGACCTTATTTCAGGCATCTAACTAAAAACCCATTAAAAAAACCCATTGATTTCCAGATGAGTGAACCGAAGGTGCTAAAATGCTAACTCATTCCTGGGTTTTAGGACTCATTCCTGTAGCACTCTATTGAGGCAGACCTAACCCATCTGAAAGCACTTTGGGTCAACTCCTGTTGCTTTTAAATGTGCTATATAAATAAACTTACTAGACTCAGTCATTTGTGCTCATCTGCTTCAGTGAGTAGAGACATTTGGAAACCATGTTTAGATACTAATGAAGCACTTAAAACATCTGAAACCAGACACAGAGCTAGGTGTTACAATGAATGAATGTTTGGCTTTTTATGGGTCAAAATAGACATGAAAATGTTTGTTTGTTGGTAAAACATTTAATAAAGCAATCATAACTAAAAGTGCTTGTGCTCACTCAACCTTTATAGTAATTCATTTTAAATAGAGTGGCTGTGTGGTGTATTTGCAACCCTGACTTTGGCATTGGAGACATTAACAAACTTTTCCTGACAGCGTGAACCTTTCAAGCTCCTTCGTCCTCATCCTGCTCTCACTCCTCAAACCTCCTGCCTTCCTCCATCACCTCTTTTTGGCCTGAAATCTATACTCACCGCCTCCCACTGTCTCACCCTAAACTAGACCCTTCCTCGCCCCTCCAGCCGTCCTCACCACCTGCGCTGCTCCTCCTCCTCATCCCGTTCCCGTCCTGGGCCCAAACCCACCTCCAGTCTCTTCCAGTCTCCTGCACTTTTCCCACCGTCTGCCCCAACCTGACTCGTAAACACACACACATCCACTAACACACAGTTGGAGCGGCAGGTTCTCTCTAATGACGTCCTCGGAGTATAATTAGTCTGGCCAATTAACAGCAGTAACGATGCTTGCATTCATTATGTCAAATTACACTGTGCTGACAAAGTGTCAACTCAGCTACGCTCACCTGCTGAGGCGATCTGCATGTGTGTGAGTTTATGAGTGTGTTTCTGCTAGTTTATTAAATCCTACTTCATCACTCCAAAGATGAAGAATGTGCTGCCCGTTTCTTCATTGCATGTGCGCACACACACACACCCATTACACACACACACATATACGCGCATTCAATTAGCACACTAGCAGTAGATCTGTTATTCTGGTGCCTGTTGTCGTGGCGATGCTCTTGTGGCCAGGAATAAGGCCTGTGAAACCAGTTGGATCAGTACATTGCATTATTAAATCATGGATATTGATTTTCTGTGTGTGTGTGTGTACACAGCGTTATTAAATGCTATATATTACTATGAGTCAGATGGGATGGTGGTAGCTGTGATCTGTGTGGCCTCAGATGTGATTTTGCACACACACACACACATTTGCATAACACTGATGAATGTGAGGCAGGGAGGCGGGGCCAGCAGGGGCTGGAGGTGGATTCATCTTAATTAGCATCTCAGTCCTCTGGAGGTAAACTACTCAGCTGGGAACACGCACACACACACACACACACACACACACACACACACACACACACACACACACACACACACACACACACACACACACACACATATACACAGGCAGAGGTGGAAGATGTACTCGGATTGTTTATTTAAGTAAAAGTAGCAATACCATACTATAAAAATACTCCATTACAAGGAGTATTATTAACACAATTTTATTAAAGCTTCAGTAGGCAGAATATTTTTGGCATCATTGGGCAAAAAATCCATAATAACGTTTCAGCATTTTGTAATTCAAGTGTTCTGAGAGATAACTAGACTTCTGCACCTCCTCATGGCTCTGTTTTCAGGCTTTAAAAAATCTAGCCCGTGACGGGAGACTTTAGCCAATCACAGGTCATTTCAGAGAGAGAAGCATTCCTATTGGCTGAGCTCCAGCTGGTGGGCGGTGCTTGGTATTTCCTCATCTGATCTCAACATGGCTGCTGGGTAACAAATGTTCTCATTTTGCAGCTAAACCGTGCACTACAAGATGTTTCTGAAAACATTTGAGGAGAGAAATAGGCATTGACGTAACAGAATATTGATTCATATTTGATCAGCGCTGCCTAGTTTGACCGTTTGATCGGAGTTTGCGAGTGATTGACTCGTGGCTCTTCCATAGATGGAAGCTGGACGGCAGGCTCCAGGTCAGCTCTGATTGGTTGTTTTCCTCCGGTCTGTGAAATCTTGCAGATGCCATTAGGAGCACCGGAGGACACAGAGGCACATGATTTGTTTTTCAGATTATCTGTCTAAGGCACTACTGTCAGGATATAGTGACCATTTTAACTTTTTTTATCCGGTCCATCTGCATTCTTTTTGGTTCTGCCGACTCAGTCGTCAGCAAAAAGCAGCAATGTAGATGTGATGTAGTTAGCTAATTGAAGCTAATCAATAAGGTTATGAATAATGTGAACGCTAGCTGAATCAAAGTTTGTAAATAACTGAAAGGGTTAGTTCAGATTTTTTTGGGGTTGTAATATTCACACAGTGTTCGGGCATACAACGATTACATTTCCACCCCCAACCGTCGCTTCGCGTTATCAGCGCCCACGTTCATAAAATAAAAAAAAATCTAATTTGTAGAATACTAAGCGTGTTATCAATACATAGTTCGACGACGGATGCTGCAATTATAAAGTGAAAGTGTCTGTTCCGTAAGGAGTCTCAGCACAGAGTAGCAGGAGTCAGATTTCACACACTTATCTCGGGACAAGAGAGAGTTGACAGACGATGGAGGAGGATTTGCACCTATTTGGCAATACTTCAGATTTAAACCCAATGATAATAGAGAACCATAACATTATTGAGGCAATCTGTAAACTTTTGGTATGGCACCGGGTGGAAATCTGGACCAGAGAGGCCAGACACACAGCCATCCAACGTTACAGATTAAAGTAAGCGCTCTACAGATATTGACCGTCATCTTGTCTTGTAAAATGTCCAATGTAATCGGTAACACCAGTGTCGTCACAAGTTTATTAACCGGCGGGAAAATCCTCACCGTGGCATCCTTATCTTCCTGCAAATTGTTGTGCGCAAGCAAGTTAAAACCGGAGTCAAACCCTTGTGGCCTATGTGTACACATACTTGGCCAAAAAAACTAATTTCTTCTCTTTAGGTGGACTCATTACAGCTCACCTCCTCCCAACACTTCAGGACAATTCACTTATTTACTTATTACTCCATTCAAATAAAACCCCTCACCTGTAAAAGTTTGGGCACAATACTAGTTATGAATGAAACAAAAAAAAACTACAATGACCAAACAACCAGCTCACGGTGAACATGCCGATGCCTCTTGGCTGAAACGGCACCAGTGGAGTATTTACTTAGTCGGCCATTACAGCCGAGCAATTTGAGCAAATTCTGAGAAACAATATCGGCTCGCAGTCCGCCGGCGGAGAGGGAGGGGGTGCGAGTCTGCGACGGCTAAAGCATGTAATTTCCTAATTCTGATCTTGCAAGACAATCCGTCCTTATCAGTGTCTGATTCCCACATTGGAAGAAAAGTAGACGGAGAAGCTGCAGGCCATCACACACACACACACACACACACACACACACACACACACACACACACAGGCATGAAATTACAAAAAGGAAAGGGATACAGATAGAAAGACTGAGAGACTAGTGAGAGAACAAACAGGCCTATCAAAACGACCACAGACCCAGATAACAAGATAAGACCTAATCAATCAATCCTTGCACACTCAGAGAGATTGCGCTAAGTGGCTCATGAGTCCTGCTGTAAATTAAATCTGCACACTACCTCAAGTAAGACCGAATGTAGAGGGTGAGAGTTGGAGGGGAGAAGAGAAAGAGACAGGGTGGATAATAGAGGGTAATTTCATCAGCGTGGTCCATGATGAAGCTTTTACACGGTGGTTTGAGAGGCCAAACTAAAAGGCTGGAGGTTTGGTGATATTGAATATGAGTGGTGTGTCATGATTCGATTTGTAATACGATAGCCAGGAATTAGATTATAGCGTCTAATGCGGATATCTGAAAGGGTGTCAGATCTTAAGGGTTTGGTGTGTGTGTGTCTTGAAATGTTCTTCCTGTGCAGAGGAAGCCTGTGATTCACTTTAATTCAATCCAGTCTTATCACTGCTGTACGTCCTCTATATATATGTGTGTGTCTGTGTTGGTTTAGTTTATGTAGACAAACCATCACCAGGCTGCTAAAACAAAAAAAAAATACTTTGGAGAAAAAGCAAAGCAGCAGAAACAGAAATAAAAAAAGATGGAGGCCAAAAAAAGAAATGGTTTGGTGAAACAGCGGTGCCAGTGTTCCACCGGATGATTAATCTTTTTCTTGGTTTTCTGTTTTGAAGCCACAGAGTTTGTGTTTAATTTGGCCTCACTTAATTTTTCAGACGCTGGAAAAACGTCTTCACAGGGCAATAATTAAGACTATTCAAATGTTTATTCTAACAACTACTCTGAGCGTGTGCATCAGCCAACTCCAGCTCTCACTGTTTATCCAGGGAAAAATGGCGAGTCAGCGTAAAACGGTACCAAACATTAGTAACGTCCTGATGATGGACACATCGAGCCAAAGTGTTAGCTGACTCTGTCTCATCTTGCACCAGATTGTGAGTGGTGAAACTATTTTTTTTAAGTCGGCTCTACGGAGCTTTTAAGCATCTCTCAGCTCTTTGTTTTGTTTTTACAACGTTACTGTTTTGCGTCAGTCTCACGGCTCTCGTAGCTGTTTTTCCTGCTGCAGCAGACAGATGTTTTCAGTGATAAAGCCATAGCAATAGGAATGGAACGGCCATTGAACTGTTTTCCGTGGTCATTTGACTCGTATAAAAGAAAAAGGCAATTGTTGTTATGGTGACAACACACGTCAGTGGGGCCGTAATGTGTGTTGCTCCAACGCTTAGCCAGCAGTGGAGGTAGTCACAGAGTTTTCTTTCTTTCTTACTTGTAAAAGGGACGGCCGGCATGGCGAAAGCTGTTGTTTCACACGTCACACCGGCATGAGTGAATCTGCAACTTGCCGCAATTTGGTTTACACAGAAGTCAGCAATGGTTGCAATGGCAACGGTAAATGGCCACTTCTCTGTCCTGACCATCCTGCTACGTTGACTTGAATGGGAATGTTCGTTCTACTCCGATTGTATGGATAAAGCTCGGATAAACCCACTGTACTCTACCTGCTCAGCTCCAAACAACAGACAGATGAAGCTATTGACTAGCTGGTGAACGTAGCGAAGCATTTAGCAGCTAAAGAGGGAGGTATTTCCCTCAGGAGATAGTGGAGACCAAAACAGAGTTAACAGACACATCGTCCAGAAACGAACGAATGCTAACGTTGCTCTGTGTCTGTGTGGAATTTTATTAATGTGTTGACCAAATTTTATTGCATATGGAATTTTGTTTGGACCTATGAGATCAGGTTAAATCATTTTATATATTTGTGTTGTGATATTTAAGTCAATAAACTAACGAACTAACTGTAAATAAGCAACTGTTTGCTAATAAGTTCACCATATTAACTTTAGAGGGTGACCGTTACAAAGCACTTTACAATTCAAAATTCAAGGCAAATGCAGGTAAAAAACAAGAAATTAAATCATAAAACACAAGAACTATATATTAATGTTAAAAGTTAAAAGGTTTGGCAGCAGCAGAGAGTTATTCTTCAGTCAATATTTACATACCAACTTAGCTGCGCTAACCATTAGACAACGTTGCTACAGTACATATGAAATGAAACCACACACACATTCATCACCCTCCTGTGTGGCGTACCTCAGGCGGGGTTCGATCCAGCGTCTCAACGTCGCCGGTCGGTGTCCTCCACCACTGGACCATCTCTGGCGCCGATCATCACAAAGAACCAAAGAGAGGAAGAAGACCAGACTGAAGCTGCAGAAACTTCACCTTCATCAACCTGCAGAGAAACAAAGTTTATGGACTGAAACATGTTGACATTGACAAACTGTCAAACTGTAATTCTTAGTGAGAGTCGCTTCACCTCTCAGAGTCCTGATAGCTCAGCTGGTAGAGAAACTCCACAAACTGAAGGTTTTGGGTTCAAGCCCCTCCTGCACAGTTTGTCTTTTCCTTCTGTTACCCCTTAAAAGCCCTGCATGCAGATAACCCATTAAAAACCTTAATAAGAAAGAAAGGATTTGCTTATATTAAAAGCCAGAAAAAACAGAGATAACCAATCAAAACACTTTTATCTAATATAATACATTCATTCATTTATTAAATAACGTGATTTATTTAATACATTTCCAGGAAAATAATACAAAGTTAATTGACATACTTTAGATCCATTTTTCTGCTGATAAATAGATAATAATTAACAAATAATTTATTTGAAATTTACTTAAAAAACTCCCTGAATCATTACCTTAGCTACCAGGTTACATTTGTGTGGACAATAAGTCACACAATGGTGAGATTTCTGCCTGATCAGAAGTGTCTTGTATTATTTTTGGCTTTCAGAAGCAGCCGCTTCTCAAGCCTAAGGACCATATTTTAACCATTATATGCTATTTTAGCATATAATTATTAAATAATGTTTATAATAAAAGTCATTTTCGATACAGTTTCAGGTAAATATTGGGGTAATTTGGCAGTAATTCCAAAGAAATTTCAAATAGGTTACTTGCTAATTATCACCTAATTACCATTGAATTTGCAGGCCTTTAAAATGAAGTGTTACCCACTTTTCTCATCTTAATAATCATCTTAATCTGCTAAATAACAAACTACAGGTAAAGTAACAGTAAAACATACAATAGTTGGCACAGAAATGGAGCAGAAGTAGAAAGTGCTGTACTTGTACGTCAAACATTTCCTCAGTCGCACAGTCCAACATGACCTTACACACACACACAAACACAACATGAACACATCCAACAAATCTGAATTATAAAGCGGGAACAGTGACGCAGAGCGCAGGCCTCATAACCCAAAATGGATAGGTACACACACACACACATTAATAAAGTTGTGTTGTTTGGCAGGGACGGCAGGCGGGAGATTCATGATTTTTAATATGCAGAGCAATTGCAAAGTGGAAAACATGACACACTCACACACCTACACTGAGACATCAGTTTCAGAGTTACACACACACACACACACACACACGCACACACACACACACATACACACACACACACTCTTCACATGAACTATGAAGATGTTTTTTGTCTATTCGTGTGGTGACAGACAGCAGCTAACACACAACAGATCACTCCCAGCAGAGAACACAGAGCCCAGTCACATCATTAACACCTCCTGCTGCGTACCGCTGGGCCTCAACCGTCTGGGGACACAAAGCCAAGAGAGGGAAGAATCAAGAGACGAACACTTAGGACACGGACAGAAAGGTGTTATAAATGTGTGTATTTGTGTCTCTATGTGTGTGTGTGTGTGTGCTCTCTATCTCCCAAATGCCTCGACTCATCTGCTAATTAGTCAGGAGCAATTAAGTACGCTTAAACTAACCGCACACAGAGGCACATCCAGGTAAACAAATAATCACAAACACAGAGAATGACTCACTTTAACTGTATCGGTTAATAAAAAGCAAAAGGAGTCCTCAAATAGAAATAGAAGAAAGGAATAATTGTCTGTGTAGAGGAGTGGAAAGAGAGGGAGAAAGGCAGACAGAGGAGGAACGGAGTAATAAGGAGTGAAGCAAAAAGGAGGAGAAAGAGATAATCATAAGTCCCAATGGACAGATTGAAGCAGAGTGGATTCTATCACATGCTATCTCTCATTTATATGCTAATTCACACTATTAACAGAGAGAGACAGAGAAGGAAGAGGGTTGAATAAATAGCTACCGATTGCTGTTTGTTCATTAGTTTGTTTTTAAAGAAATGTGGTAGTGAGCAGCCAGCCAGCTGTTTCCTTTGTAACCAAAGACAAACTGTGTCTCATATGTTGAGCAACAACAACGACGTGGAAAGTGGATGTTTGAAATAAAATGAGAAAAATATATAAAATAAAGCCAGAAAGAAAGATGTTATCAATGTAATTCAATTTGGATTAACGCTGCAAATCATCTCCTTTCATCCCTCCTCCCCTCCTTCACTTTTGTTCCTTTATGATACTGATAGCCACTTGAGTGCTTCCCTCATTTTCTGCTTTAAGCTTTTCTGCTGATCTCAATTCAGCTCAATTAACTATAAATATGAGCTCACACACACACACACACGTCGGTGTACTTCACTGACCTTGAGATCATAAAGGTGCCTAATGCAGGTTGTTTTTGATGTTATATAATGATTATCAGAAGAGGGACCAAGTGTACGAACATCCAGGCAAAGATACTCAGGCGTAAGACAAAAACTACTAACCTGCAGGGTCGGCACACTGTTGGGCTCCAAATAAATAGTTTATTTCTCTTTTTAAGGCGACGTTTTGATCTGCAAGAGGAAGGAAAAAGGCATTTCTTGTAGAGACAATCAACTCAAATCATTATCACCTGCTGGTCAGCAAACAGCAGGAAAAAACAAACTCCACAAGATGGCGATCACAGTGCTACAGAAAATAGAAACAACAAGTAATCCAGAAGAAAATATATAAATATATATATAATAAAAAGTTAAATATGACAGAACCTGAAAAACACATGATGGTCATTTGATAAGAAGGTAGTAAAACAAATATGTTTAGTTATCAATAAATGTACAAACAGATGGATGGCACAATACTTGGAATAAACAGGCAGGCAAAAAAGCTTAAAGTTCCCATATTGTAAAATGTCTTTTCTTTTATATTATAAAGCAGGTTTAAGTGTTATATAAATACTGAGAAAGTATCGAAACACTCAATCCACAGAGAAATACACACAGCCCGTATTCAGAAACTGTGCTTTTGAAACAGGCTGTCAGGATTTCTGTCCAGTTCCATTGAAATGTGCTAAACGGAGCGTTTCAGACAGAGCGTAAATACTGGCGTATTCAGGCAAACAGTATGAGGAAAATAAAGATGTTTTTTTTTTTAAACATTAAAGCATGTAAACATGTTCAAGTAGAAACAGAAATACAAGTATAAACCTGAAAATGAGCATATGTCCCCTTTAAGACCTTTTCAAACTTGACAACAAAAACATTGTAAATGGGCCTCTTTGTATTTCCTGTTTTAATGTTTGTTAATGCAGTAGCTGACAGGAAGTAAACTCGGACCAAAGCTGTTGCTCTAGCAACAGAATGGCACTGAAACAGTCTACAGGCTAATCTAGCCTGGTCTCACTAAATGGTGTATGAATGACATGTCCTGCGTTTGTTTGATCCCTCCATCCACCCCGACCTCCTCCTGCAGTTGCTCTGAGCGTCTACTATTGCCGCGGATGGGTTTAGATAATTACTTGAAAGCCCAGTGCGTCTCATACAGACGCTCAAGGACGCCTTGTGCGTCTGCATCAGACGCCGAAGGTCGTGACAAAACGCCAGTAGACTATTTAACGCCCTGGGAATGAAACAGGGCTGAGACATCATCACATATGAAAACAAAAAAACACATCACTTCACATTTTAGATGTGATAAATTCACATATAGGCACACGTGGTTTATACATTTCATATATGAAGGAAACACAATACAGGTGCATGTGGTTCTTGGAGATTTAACTTCATTTGTGCCTTTTCAG
This sequence comes from Sebastes umbrosus, assembly GCF_015220745.1. Taxonomy (NCBI): domain Eukaryota; kingdom Metazoa; phylum Chordata; class Actinopteri; order Perciformes; family Sebastidae; genus Sebastes; species Sebastes umbrosus. The sequence continues at coordinate 17,393,099 of NC_051271.1, forward strand.
TAAGGGAGTGCTCTCTTGTTCTTAAACATCTGATTTTATAACTTTTCTTATAAACTATATACATCATTATGGTCAGTGTGTGCTGTTTTTGACATAAATAACATGGAACATAAATAAATGCTTCATAAATAAATTGATTTGACATTTAAACATTTGGACAGTTAAAAAGCCAAAAAATCTGTTTTAAAAAAAAGAAAATTCAGGACTTCCCATCACTTTTTTAGTTTTTTTTAGTCCTCTCTTTTCTGTTTTAAAGCAAATCATTTAATTAAAACTATATTTGATCTTTTAAAAGCTTGAAAATGTGAGTGGAAATTTTCCCATTGATAGATGGTGTTTGTGATTCATTGAGCACATATCCTCCCTGTCTTTTACATTACTCATTCAGACAAACAGAAGTATCCATCCATGGAGGAGCTTACCCCCCCACACACACACACGCACACACACTGATCATTACCCTCCTGCCTTGTCACAGACACTTAGAGAAACACAAAGAAGGAGACCTGAACCAAAATCCTGAGATGATTTTGCCGCCTGTCGCCACCACTAAGGTGTGTGTACGTTTTACTGTGCGCGCACGTGTGTTCGTGTGTGTAAGTAGAGACCACATGCAAAGGGTTTCCACGGCCGACATCCAGAGGTTCTTGAGAGTTCTTGATGGCTTTTCCAGTGCTGTCATCACAAAGACGCACTTATACTCAAACAGCACACAGCGACTGCTCCAACACAAGGAAATAACAAAAACAACAGTTCAATCTCAACCGTTTTGTTCCGCCTTGTGTACGCATGCACGCAGCGATGCATCTCACCAACACCAAAAATCACTTTGCTATGGATTCCACACACATCAACCTCCTCCTCCTCCTCCTCCTCCTCCTCCTCCTCCTCCTCCTCCTCCTCCTTCATGCAAAAATCTGTCTTCCCTCTAAATGCTGTCATCACTTTTACATTTTATTCTCACTGCTTTGCCGAAGCACAACATATTGCACTACAAAGCGCAGACTAAATATCTACGAGACACTTTGTAAAAAAAAAATAAAGCAGCCGACTAAATAAGGTTACAGCACTTTAAACTTCCTCATGTGGTCCATTTTATGACCTCTCGCTGGTTTATAAGAATCTCGTGAAATCCATGAAAACACGCTGAGGGCGAGGAAGTCACTATACCTCATAATCATAGAAAAAAATAGAACATTATAAAGTAGATAATTTCATCGAAATACAGAGACAGATCATTAACTATAAACTACATATCTATCTGGGAATTTAGGAGGAATATCTAAAGTATTAAATGTGATTTAAAAACAAGGGTTTACTGTATTTTGTGGACTTCAAGAGATTTCCTGCTGGGGAATAAGTAACCCAAATTCAAGGTACACTAAATGGCTATGGGGACGTTTCATTCTGCCCAAATGTAATGATTGGATGGCCGGCCTGCTTGTCTACCTACCTATACCTGTCTACTTGAGCACACTCTACCCACTCACTGTGCGTCACTGAAGTCTTCCACAAGCTGCTAGCTTGACAGCTGTGAGTACTAACAACAGCCATGTTCGTTGTTTACGTTCATAATGATAATTTTGGGGGAGTGGCTTTGGAGGGAGGACTGAAGCGACGGACTGTCAGTGTTGCCGACTTGGCGACTTTCTCGCTAGACTTAGGGACTTTTAAGTATATTTTAATGTTTATACTTTTGTACCGTTACTTAAGTAAAATGTTGAATGCAGGAGTTTTACTTGTAACAGAGTACGTCTACACTGTAGTATTACTACTTTTACTTAAGTACAAGGTCTTCCTCCACTGAGAATGTTTTCCAGGTAACTAAGAGGCCTATAGCCCAATCTACAAGAAACAGCCCCCGACCAAAACCACACAAAAGCATGAGGTCAGAGGTGTTGAATCTGCATGAATTAATTGTTTTTATATTAACCATGAGTTTTAGTTTGATTTCAGTCTCAACCTGTGACCTCAACCTTAACCTTGTTTCCAGCAGCAGCATTCAGCTGTTTTCAGAGAAAAAGTTCTGATAAACCCGCGTTAGTGACTATCCAGTGAACATAGTGGAGCATTTAGCAGCAAAACAGACAGATATTTCCCTCAGGAGATGGTTGAGACCAAAAACAGAGCTAAAAAAGAGAGTAAATATTGGACTTGGAATATGTTTCAGGTGCACACAAACACCTCAGAATGAATGATAATGCAGCAAAAAGGCATATGAATGCCACAATAATGCGCAGTACAAACTCCTTTCTCATTTTTGGCGCCATGTAGTCTGTACTGAGTCCAATGTATACACATCTGCATAAATATGCCATGCGCAGAGCCAGTAACGTAGAATAAAAAGAAAGACCGTTTATGGCAGGCGGGTAGTTGAGATGGATGAGTCCAGCAAACACAGGACTTTTAACCAGAAGATTAGTGTTCAAGACCGGTGCTTTTGTTTTGTAAGTTATGTTTGTGTTTGTCACATGGGTTTTAGTGACGTGTTTTCTTTACTTATGTTACATTGTTTCCGTACGTATTTTACTTAGTTTACATACTTATTTCAAGCCCAATTATGATGTTTTTACTAAACCTAAGTGGTTTTGTTGCCTAAAGCTAACCGCGGACATTACCGTAGTTTTGTTGTGTGCGTACAAATGACACTCGAAAAGGCTAAATTGCGTCCTCATGACAAGTGGAATGTCCTTGTGATGTTGTGCTTTTCATACGTCTTCCCGTGAGACCGGGTTGAATGTTGTTCCTCTGCTGGATTTGTAAAAAGACAACTTGCTACCACATTTACTATATCAACTTTATAAAGTGATAATATGTTTTCAGCTTGTTGCTGCCAAGTGGAAAATAAAACAATTAATGCAGGTTTAATGTCAATGTGAGACAACTAAAGTAATGAATAAAAAGAGAAAGTTAACTTTATTTTAGTTGACTTGAAGACACCATAAAATCGGCGAGGTGTGTGTGAAAAGAAGCTGAACGCCGGTAAAGGGATGAAGAGAAATAGTAAGAAGTGTGCAGTGTGTCAAATTATGAACACAGCATCCTTTTAAACCTTAAAGGAGACGAACATAAAGGCGTGCGAAACAACAATACCAACAGGTTGAGTGTATGCTAATGTCGACTTTATACTACTTTAACGTGGATTAAACAGATATGAGCCGTGAATGCTTGAATCTCATTATGTCAGAACAGAGTCGAGCCTCACTCCAAACTCACTAAACTGTTTAAAAGTCTGTGTGAATAATATGTGAGGGCCCACTGTGTTATGTAAATGAACCACCTCAAAGGTATATTTACAGTCTGCACTGAAACCGCAGTCTCCCACCTTATAAATGTACCTTATTGAGTTGACTTAAGATAAACATGTTCCAAAATTAAGCGGAGACATGATTGATTCAGACACACGGCGGCGCGGCGATGGAACATTTTATCATGGTTTCAGGAAGGAATCAACAAACACTTTCACACATAACAACAGGAACAGATGTTGCCTTTAGAGGGGAGGAGATTACACAGTTTAGTATTTTTCACGGCAAAAGATATAAAACAAACAACAGCTATGAGCTAAAAGTCAATTTCCCTGCTCTTTTCTTCTTGTATTGTATTATTTCTCTCTTTTCCTCCTCGCTACTGTGAATGGATGATTCAGCTGTAGCAGAGAAAGTGTTCCTTGTGTTTGCATGTGTGTGTTTGACCTCGTCTCTCAGAGCGCTGCGCTTCTCTGTAGATTAACGGCTGTTTTTACCGACAGCTTTCCCCACACTGTCTTTTTCTGCATGTGTAACGAGAATAATAGTTTTGAATTTTCAATTAGTTTTTTAATTTTAGTTTAGTGTTGACTTTTCGATTTCATTTTAGTTTAGTTTTAGTTTTTCAGAAAGGTTTAGTTTTTATTGAGTTTTACAGGATACTTTGTTTTTGTAAGGGCCAGCTATAATGTCTCAGAACTACATATAAATACAAAACACATTGTGTAGGAATGGCATAGACTCTATATATATAAGAAGAAGTCACCGTGACGTCACCCATTGGTTTTGTGGACTGGCGTTTTGAAGCCTCAAGTTCGGCATTTTGGCCATCGCCATCTCGATTTTTGGCCATTACCATTTTGTTTTTTTTGCAACCAGAAGTGAATCAAGAAGGTGGAGCTAAGTACAACCGCATACTCAATAAGACATTTTTTAGGCAACCAAAAATGTTATAATTAACTTTCATGAACTGAAAACACACTGGGAAAGGGTTAAAGTTCTAAGACGCAAACACGGACAACTCCCAGACTGAACAAAGCTGTGGTAGCGACCTGTCAATCACAAAGTAGCCACGCCCTAAATCATACCCTGCTTTATGGTCTATTTGACTCTAAATGGGACCATAATTTACTAAATGAACATCATGCTGTATTGAAGAAGACTTGAAACTAGTGATTGAGACCATAAACTCATGTTTACAATGTTTACTGAGGTAATAAATCAAGTGAGAAGTAGGCTCATTTTCTCATAGACTTCTATACAATCAGACTTCTTTTTGCAACCAGAGGAGTCGCCCCCTGCTGGCTGTTAGAGAGAATACAATTTTAACTTCAGCATTGACTTCACTTCTCAGACCCCGGAGGTAGCCCACTGGGGAATGGCCATAATGTTTAATCTTTGTGCTACTTTAGTGAAGCATGGCGCCATCTCCTGGAATGTCTGTGGATTTCTGTGATTCAGTGTCACGAGAGTTGACGGAAATTCTAAAACTAATGAGTTTATGTTCATATTTATTTGTATTAATTTAGTACTCACGCAAAATCCTATCACTTTAGTTGTAGTTTTTCTTAAAGGTGCAGTGCGTAGGATTTGGCATTTAGCGGTGAGGTTGCAGATTGCAACCAACTAAAACTTCTCCCGTGTGCCAAGCGTGTAGGAGAACTACGGTGGCTGACGTGAAAATGCAAAAGTGTGAATGGCTCAATCTTGAGCCAGTGTTTGGTTTGTTCGTTCTGGACTAGTGTAGAAACATGGCGGACTCAGTGAAGAGTCCCACTCCCTATGTAGATATAAACAACTCATTCTAAGGTAACGAAAACACGATTCTTAAAAAACATACGTATTAATATTAAATTCCATTTCTGCCAATACATCCCCCTAAATGCTACACTGTTCTTTTAAAGGATATAGTTTGTGTTCATATATTTTCATAACACTGATGTGTTCTCATTCCTCACCTGCAGCTTTTACAGGTAAACATCTAAGAACGCACCAGAAATGTTTCGATTTTATATTATTCTGTGTCTTGAAATCTCAAAAATTACAAATAACATATTTTGTTCTCTGCTATAGGACCAATCTAAAATGCCTTCATTAGTATGTTGAAGTGTTTTGGTGATGGACTCAGCTGCAGCGAGGGGAAGTAAGATTATTTTTATTTAAATAGGTGGGCCTGGATTTCCTAACTACACCTCTGATAGATAACAGTACAAGTTGGGGATACAAACATACTAAAACTGGCTATTCTTGTCAGTGCCCATACGTTCTCCTTTCCGTCTTGAGCATCACAACCTCTATATCCTTGTAATAACTACTTTTCTTTTTCTTGTCCCCTTGCAGAAATATGTTATTAATGAGTTATTATTGAGTATTATTTTTTTGCCGTATGCCGTACAGATTGTAAAGCCCTTCAAAGCTAATTTATAATTTAAATTGTCATATCTTTCCTCACTGTTTTTGAAGAGTTTTATGCGTTTGTAGTGCAGAAAACAAGCATCCTCTGCAGCAGCGAAGTTGCTGAAGCAAAGGAAATTTAAAGATTGTTACTGACGGTTAACACCAATCAAATTCTATGTTTTATTTTCAGCTTTTACTGTCACACTTGACAAGAGAAAAATAAATGTATGTGCCACCATGTGTATTATGTAATAGATCCATTGGAGAAGTGATAACAGAGAGTGAGGCTTGTGTTGTCTTTCTGCAGGAGTGAGAACAGAAGAACAATCCAAAGCTGAAAACTTCCTTTATAAGATAAATCTAAAAAAAATATTAACTCCATATGTCTTTCATTCTGAGTCTGGGTTGGACCTTGTATGTATGTGCATATTTGTCGGTTCTACAGACCAGAAGATACAAAGGGATTCATGCTGTGTGTGAGCTCCAGTGATATGGAAAGTCTCATGCTGCCTCCTGGTGTTTTTACACAGAAAATGCATCATCACTCCAGCACTTTAACTCTTTTAAAAGACCAATGATAAGTCATGCTTGGGCCAAATATGATCAAAACAGTACAGTGCCTGAATAAAACCACAAAAATACATGCCCTAATTTTAACTCTTAACTAATTTAAGTAAGTAACACTACTAAGTACTTAAGTAAGTCGGTTCCCTCAGGAGCCGCTGCGTTAAATAAAGGTGGTTTAGCATTAATTACATTCACCGTTAGTTATGTATTCTATTTCTATATAAGTGAATATCACAATATCAGAGAACCATGATCAATTAATGTTTTTATTAAAATCTAAGTAGATTTATTACAGTTATTTGTTTAAAGTCCAGTTTCTCCATTTTATAATCAGACTGCTGTAATTACCAACTTTATACAACATATATACAGCTGAGATAAATCAGAACAAAGGGCACAAGAACATTAACATATATACAAAATTATAAATTGTGTGTAGTACCAACTAGTTGTGTTGAAACTGAGCAGTTTGGTCACGACACAGAAATTTAAAGTTTGCTTCAGTGCCTCTCCAAAAGTAATATATTATGACACTCACAAACTAAACAGTTAGATGTAATAATATGTACAGATCCAGATCCAATATGGACCAGTTCTTGTGTTCCTAAGACTCAAAAACATCCAGTCAACTCCTGCTTTTAGTTTGAATACTTAAACCTGTGAGTCACATGACACAAACCAGATTAATCCATTTCCTCTAGTCAACCGTAAAACCACACATTCAAGTAGAGAAGAACATGATTAGAAAGTAAAACGGCCAAAAGACATCCAGTGACTTTCTTGCAACTATCTTTGAGCATCAGATATGCATTAACTCATAAATGTATTATTATAAAAATATCAGTTTGTATATGATGAAGAGAATCTGAGCTCACTTCATTCTGTAAGAATCATAGTCGCTGAATGAAGAGCTTAATATGCAGTTGTCTCTAAATCTCTAAATCATTAGTAAGTGAACCTTCACCATCGACTGCTCCCAAAGCTCAAGAGTGAAATGCTGTATGCAAATAAGTGTGTGTTTCTGGCACAGTGGTTTCCAGCCCTTAAAACAAAACTATGCCTACTTGCATCATAAATTGCATATACCTACAGGCTGTGACAAGTTCAACTAAAGAGTGATTATATCTTCTCAGACTCAGACATCATTTTATGTAGAAGAGTCTCCCCTTTACAGACATGCCCACTTTATGATGATCACATGCAGTTTGTGGCAAGTCATAGTCAAGTCAGCACACTGACACACTGACAGCTGTTGTTGCCTGTTGGGCTGCAGTTTGCCATCTTATGATTTGAGCATTTTTTTATGCTAAATGCAGTACCTGTGAGGGTTTCTGGACAATATTTATCAATGTTTTGTGTTGTTAATTGATTTTCGATAATAAATATATACATATATTTGCATAAAGCAGCATATTTGCCCACTCCCATGTTAATAAGAGTATTAAATACTTGACAAATCTCCCTTTAAGGTACATTTTGAACAGATAAAAAGGTGTGATTAATTTGCGATTAACTATGGACAATCATGCGATTAATCGCGATTAAATATTTTAAGCGTTTGACAGCCGTAATATAAAGAAAATATTTTTTTAAAAACTTGTCCTTATCAGAGGGCAGCGCTCTGAGAAAACTTGTTGTCCAAGAAAAAAAAATGAGTGCTGTATTTGAGAGAAAACGACACGGAGCACGACCTTTGAGTTTAAAAGCAGTTCAACATGTAATCGACTACAACAAGGTCAGAGAGTGACCCTGACGTTAGTCTGGTACTCTGGACCGAAACATGAGCAGCGAGCAAGAAACAGCTGTCTGACCTCTGTTCTTTAACTCCTATTAGCATCTCTAGTGTTACTGTACACAACCAACATTTCAATAAGTTGCACATGTAAGAAGATATAAGGAGGAAATGTGTGTGAGTTTGCTTGTGTGTGTGTGTGTGTGTGTGTGAGAGAGAGCATTAAGTAGACAGATTAAGACTAGAAGGGTATTAAAACTAACAACCGGAGCGCTGAACCCAATCACATCACGGCTGGTGAGTCATTAACCCCTCAACATCATCTGTGTGTGCTTGCGTGCATGTGTGTGTGTGTGTGTGTGTGTGTGTGTGTGTGTGTGTGGCAGGAGTAACGTCAGATCTTGAGTGATGCAGTCGACAGAGGGAAGGGCATTTTTCTAAAAGCGCTTAAAATGACAGATCACACATACACACGCACACAAGCACACACAGACACACTAACGTGTTATCCCATGAATCACAGGCTGAGTACACTGACATTAAGACTACAACAAGAGCAGCAAAAAAACACACACATCAAAGACAGTAGCAGCGCTGTGTTCTGCGGAGCATCATCCCTCCTTCTTGTTCCCCCAATTGAACAGTTTGGACATCGGAGACTTTTTCTTTGGTTTGTCTTGTTTGTCTTTCTTTATGTCTGAGAGAGGAGAAGAGGAGGATAGTTAAAAGATGACACAGAGGTAAACATGACAGGTGAGATTGGTAAAAGTAATTCTGTGACACCTCAATCAATCAACTCAAATCAGCTTTTACATTTAGGATTATAAAAAAATTGGAAAATCAGATTTTAAAAGTACTGTTTGCAGCACATGAAAAGTTTTGTAGTAGTTTGCTAATAAATTAACTTGATAAACCCATAATATCCCAAACCTGTGTGATTTGTTTTTAAGGTTCTGCACCGAAGCGGCCAAAAAATCTGATTAATGCTGCTTTAAATATGTCATGTATATGTCACTTCAGAAGTGCTAAACATTAAAGCTAAATTAACTATAACATGACAAGAATATTTCTTTGCACTATTTGTATTAGTTTACAATCTACAGAACATTTGACTTGTTTATAGCCACATTATATGTTGTTGGTCATTATTACTTGTTATATATACACCTATTTTTTCACCTACTTGTATGCAAATAATAGTTCTATGTTTATTTTTACTCAATCTTTGTCAGAGGCAAGAAAGGAGTTGGATTTGAGGGACGACATCTGTCCCAAATACCATTTTTTGGGCTTCGAAGCTTTGGTGAGAATTATTCGAAGGTATTTGAAGCTTCACAGCGCAGCAGGCTGACATGTTCTTCTGTCTTTCTGTCTCTATTGCTGCAATACTGTACACATACACATCTCTACACACAACAAACAGCGATATCCGTCTGAAAATAACTAATAATAATGAATGTTGAATACGTTAAAGAAATTAGTGCCATTAAAATGAATTTGCGTTAAGGCGTTATTATTGCGGGTAACTTTGACAGCCCTAATTTTTATATTAGTGCAGTTCTGCATGCATTATTGTGCTTATACCACAACCATTTATCACAAGCAAAAAGAGCTGTGTCCACAGGTTGTGGTTAAAGTTTGTTTTATAGTCAGTTTAACTCATAAGCTAGGTCTGTTTCACCAGCGAGGGTTCACATAGCGGAAGCACCGTTGCCGTGGTTACGTGCAGTCTAATGTCAGCATGTCAGTTAACCTTTGTCTGAGATGTCCTGATACAAGATTTAAAAAAAAAACACCTGCCAGGAAATCAAAAAGTGGTATTTTCCGTGGCCGTGGTATAAAGTAGCATTTACCTAACGTGTGTGTGTAAACGATCACATGACTGCACTCAGAGCGGGAATGAACTGTGAAACTTTGGCATTAACTTTACGAATACATTAAAATGAAATGGCTAGTCTTTAGCCCACGGTCGGCATTCACTCGCTGCAACATAACGACCTTTCACTGAAGTTCAATAAATCTCCTCAATTTTCAGCCCTGCTTTTCCCGGTCATGAATTGCAAATGAAGCCGGCTTTAACTCTATTCTATCAGAGGGTCAAATTAACCAGCTACATTATCCATTTGTCTAATAGGAAACGGCGCTGACAAAAAAAAAGAGGGGGAGCATTTTGTTTGATGCTTTTTCCATTAGCAGTCATTAGATCAAATGAGATGAAAACATCGCCCGGTAAAAAATGCAGCTCACATACACACACACACACACACACACACGCACACACACACACGCACACACACACACACACACACACACACGTCCATAAACCACGATGAGAATTCTATCTACTTCAATTAGAGGCGTCCATGATGGAAATCTTCAATTGGATAATTTATAAGCCAACTAAGTTGCAGTGACATGGAGGTTGTGATAACTAATGAACAGAGCGGAGGGAAGGGGGGTCTGTGGAGGTGTTTCAGACACTCACTGAAATTCATCATCATCTTTTCTATCTCCATGTCCTCCTCTTCCTCCCTGAGAAAACACACAAAAAGCAAACAGAGATTAACAGCAGTTTATACCTGTATGAGCATATACTGTATATGCTGTACTTATACATACGATGCAATCTGTGAGTACTAGGGCAGTGAAACATTTTGTTGTCATTTTTGGTGTCCTTGGGTGTCTTGAAAGGCGCCACCAAATAAAATGTATTATTATTATCATCATTTCATTGTTAACAGTAAAATAACTATTAACTAAGTTTAATTAACTATCAATTTACCATTTATGAATGATGGTTTTTATAAAGTATTACCCAGCAGCTTTGCCCCAAATGACCCATCACCTCTGCTGTAGTTGTATAAACACACCTGAGTCTGTCCTCATCCAGACCTTCTACAATAGCGTTTCTGTCATTGACAATCTCAAACAGTTTGGCCATCAGCTCCTCCTCTCTCTTCCGGTCCCAAGATGTTTTCTGACGTTCTGCTCAAACACAAAACACGTTTCAGTCTGAGATGTTCGATTTGTGTCATGTTGTGTTGAATGTGTTCGTTCCCCCCAAACTCTCACCTGGTTTTTCCATCAGCCTCCTGAGCTCCAGCTCAACACTGGGCTGCTCTTCCTCCAGGTCCTGGGTTTTCCCACTACACATAAAAACAACATACAAATATGGATTTAAATGTTTTTTTGTATTTGTTACTATTGCCTAGAATTGTATGTCTTTAGTCTGGTTGTTTGACAAATTTTGTTTAGCTTAATTCCTTCAACACATTTCTATTCATATGAGCTTTACCGTTATTATACTGCCTAAACACATTTACGTGAGATGCAGTTGAAAGTTCTGGCAAAAACTATTAAGTACATTAAGGACACTGAGTTGCCAAACTACTAAACACAAGATCAAGAATTTATGCTCAACATTTTTTGTCATTGGAATATCTTTTTATTATTACCATGGCCTTTCCTCTAATGCCTCCTGACAAACTTCTCATTTTTGGAGCCATTAAAAACAGCAAAATCATCAAAAGCCAATATTCACCTTTTAGCTCGGTTTTTGGTCTCCACCACTTCCAGAGTGAAATATCTGTCTCTTTAGCTGCTAAATGCTCGACTATGGTCGTTAGCTTGTCGCTAACTTTGCCAGACTACCTTTTGGTGCTTGGCAGGTATAGTGTACGGTGGGTTTTTGAGACTGGAAATTACGCTGATAAGAGCGGTGTGAGTGAACCAAAACAATAAAGTTGCAGTCCGTAAAACCAAAACAATGAGCTAAAAGACACTAAAACACTCGGGTGTGAGGCAGGATATAATGAGCCACCCTTGTCACAAATCTCATGGTCAATTGGTCTATTGTTGACATAAAAATATTGATTAGAGCAGCTTTAAATGGTCATTACTAAGTGTTCATGAGCACAGTGTTGCCATTGTTAAGTTATTTTCCTAAAATCTCCATGATTTCTAACAATGTGTGAATCTTAATGCAGATATGGATTCAAATACAGTTTTTTTTTCATATTGTTTGTCCTCATTTGCCTTTAAAAGGCCTTGGTAGAGGTAGAGGGTTGACATTAATTTATGAACGGAATAATTGCAGTGCATGTGTGCAGTTAAGCAGCATCCTGCTTCACACTGCAGCCAGTGGGGGGGTGAGCTGTCTCGTTCCAGGACGCCCTGCTGTGGGACGGAGGAGGGAGGACACTGGGAATTCAAACTGTCAACCTTCTGGCCACAAGTCTGTTTCACTAATCGCTAAAATTGTGGCATGCCCCTTTGCCTTTTCTAAGTGTGTGCGTGTATGTGTTTACTCACATGTAGACCAGTTCAGACTCGCGGCGCATCGCCACCTGCTTGTTCCTGATCAAGCTGAACCACTCGACCATGAGCCCATCCATGAGAGAGTCATCTTCACCCTCTGACACACAAACACACACAGTTAATCCCATATCCTGTACACTCCCTTCCTCTGAATCTGCCTCTCTTTTCACTCCCGACTGAAGACGAGGCTCATATACAGTATGAGTTATGTGTTTATTATCTCACCTTCCTCACTGCTGCGGAGCTTCACCTCCAGCTCCACTCCCCTCTTCTCCCACTCGTTCAAATTATCTTCAATCTCCTGCAGTTCCTTCATGATGTCATCTTTGTTAATGTAGTCTGGTTTCGTCTACAGATGAAACACACACAAACATGCACAAATTAAATGGAAGATATGAACCAAAACATAGGTAAAGAGCACAGGTGAACATAAATTAGTGATCCCATTGCTTTTATTAAATAACATCCTTACATCTTAGTGTGAAGAAAGCAGTAAAAGATCATTTATTTTTTTAACTTTTACTACCAATCAGTAGATTAAATAAATTAAAATTTAATTTATCAGCTCCTTAGTTTTCCTATTATTGGTTTTGCACATATGAAATTATATGATAAAAGCGAAAGTAAACTTATTTTCCAGCTGCGGTTAAATTAAACTGAATTTATTTTACTCTTCAATGCATCCTTTGCTAGCTCATTTTACTTAGTTTTAACACACATTTAATTAAAAAGAGTTTATACAATGCAATGCACTAAACTCACTGGCTCAAAGTGTCATCCTCTAAATGCTTATTTTGACTGAACAAACAATAAAAACCTCAAAGGGATTGCATTTAATATTATATGATATAGCCTAATGTTAAGCAAAAGCCAACTTATTGTCCATCTAAGGTTCACATACCTTGGAAATCTTTGACTCTGACTTGGTACCATTTGCAGTTGGGACTTTCGGACCATTCAGGAAACCTGAAAAAGAAAGAGTTATAACGCAGAAAATAGATATTAAAACAAAGTTAAGAACAAAGACAGAAGAGGGAGGAAGACCATTTGTGGTAGAAACATTGTCATGTGATGTGCCCATGTAGAATAAAAGAGGAATTGAGAAAAAGATGTGCAATGTGCAGGTATATTTTTTGTCCAAATTGCATTTAAACAGAACAACATTACAGCACAGGTGCCCATGTTACCCTTTGCTGCAGGTGGAGTGACAGAGACGTCCGGGGTGGGCAGATGAGAGGGTGGAGAAGGCCTGACAGGCAGCTCTGGAGTCTTTCCGGCTCCGTTAGCCCTCCATGGTTTAGGAGAGGACTGTGTGGGACCAGCAGGTCTGTGGATGGATAGAGGACGAGCAGAATAGAGGAAAAAGAGACAGAATTTAATTAATGGTCATTTATCTGCTCCTACAAGTAGTCCCCTTTCTGTCTTGCTGCAGCCCTTAGTTTTGATTCATGAGAGTGGGAGGAAAGGTCATCCGGGGGAAAGGAACTCTGAGCACTGAGCATATGTTGCACCGCGGAGGACTCTACTCAGTCTTGACACCATTTGGGGCTCACATGCATGTGGCGGAAGAGGAGAGGCTGAAAGCTCTGACTACAAATGATGGCCGAGCCATTTGGAGGAGCAGCAGGTACAGGCGTCCTGTGGGACGGAAAAGGTTGGATAGATGGATGAAAGACAGGATCAAAGGATGGATGGATGGACAGGACATCGGAGGGGGGAAGAGATGTTGATATGCTGTGAGCTCGCCCACGTACAGATACACCCTGCTGGAGCTATGACAATAGGAACTGAGCCAGTAAGGGCAAGGGATTAACCAGAAATATGGTATAATAAGTAAATAAATAAGTCTTACTTGGCGATGGGTTTGAGCTTTGACCTCCAGTCTGCAGGAGAGTCTTTGTTTTCAGATGCTGATGAGAAAAGGGAAATCAAAACTTTAATGTTTTACACCTCCAGGTTTACTTCTTCACCATTGTCATTGTTTTGTGTTGTCAATAGATTTCCAATTATAAGAGTATTAAATTGACAAATCTCCCTTTAAGGTATGTTTTGAACAGATAAAAAAATAGGTGATTATTTTGTGATTAATCGCAATTAACTATTTTAATCGATTGACAGCCCTATAAATTATAAAATGATAATTTAAATAAATGAATCTGAAAACTTCATGGAGCCCCTGGCAGAGTGCCACAGACCCCACTTTGAGAATCACTGCTCTAAACAAGTACAACAAGCACTTTCTCATAAATTGTATCATACACAAATCAGGGTTTCCCACTCCACAAACATGCATTACACCAGACTAAACTCCTCTATGTACAGTTATCAAAGTGTGTGAGTTTAACCTGAGGTGTTGGGTGATGCACTGCGGGGCTTTGGCGTGCCTCTATCTGGGGTTCTGTCTCTGAGTCCACTCTTAGCGGCCGGGCTCGGAGTCCGGGATTTTTCGGTCTCCGTGTCAGCGAGGATTGACCGGTCAACTTTCAGCAGCTTCCTCCCTCTGGCACCCACCGTCTCCTTCTTTGGAGTCTCCACTTGAGGAGGTCTGATCAGAGATTAAATGCTACTATTCACCACTAGAGGTCAGGCCAATGCAAGATACTATTAAGTCTAGACAAACATGTACTGTATGTGAGTGTGTTTCATTGCTTACTTGTCAGGTTTCTTCAGCACTGTAGTTATCCATGATGGCTTACTGTTGTTATTGTTGTTCTCCTCAGCCAGTTTTTTGGAGATGAAGGCTGCTGCTGATGCTTTTGTCTTTGAATCTGCACCTCCACCAGCTGATTTCGTTTTTGAATCTGCACCTCCACCAGCTGGTTTCATCTTTGAATCTGCACCTCTACCAGCTGATTTCATCTTTGAATCTGCACCTCCAACAGCTGGTTTAGCTCCCTCCCCACCTGTGTCCAAGCTCACATTTGATTCCTTTCTGCCAAAACCACCAACATTCACAACCAAAGTGACGGCCTGCCCTGTTGTGACCTCCTGGCCCTTACCGGTCACATTCGGCCATTTATTTATGACTATGTTGGTGGTTGTAGTCTTTTTCTCTTCCTCGCTAGCGGCGTTATCCGATTGGAAGAAATTGAGCTTGGACTGCAGAGTCTTGGCTGCCGTGGTTGAGGCACGAGGAGCAGGAGTGGGCCTGGTGTTGTTAGAAGTGGTCGTTGGTGTGGTGGTGAAGGTAGATTGAAATGTAGTCCGTGAAGGCTCGGGTTTGGAGACAACAGATGTCGGAGTGTCTTTAGCAGCAGAAGAGAGACTTGAAGCAGGCCGGGAAGGAGACGGAGAAGGAGAAAGAGTGGTGGAGAAGCTGGGAGGGATGCTGGATTTCAGCCATGGTGGTGTTGGTCTGGAGGGTGTATGAGCGGGAGTAGTTGTACTGGTTTTAGTAGAGTCTGGCAGAGGACTAAATCTGGAAACAGGAGTGTTTGTGGGTAAAACTCTGAGAGGTGCAGTTGGGTTTGTAGGCGTCAGTGACCTGAAAGACAGAAAGCACAAAGACATGTAGTCGTTACAAAATGCTTCGCACACATGACTCCCACAGTGTTAGTTCCTACGTGACACTGCTCACAACAAGGTGTGTGGATTAACTTGAGTAACCAGGTCATGATTTCTGGAAAGAGACATTGCTGTTGAGTTTTTCAAATGCATTTTTGGCATTTTGAGCACCACAAACTTGAGTGCTATTTAGTTTCATTATATTCAAGAGGAAGCAGGCAGACATCTCTACGGCACTTGGCAACTCACACCAAAACAATCTAGATTGATAAATAGCACTACAGGAAAGAGGAAGAATATGTATTTTTGATTTTGGGGTGAACTGTCCCTTTAAAGCGATCATGAAATGAAACTGTAAATGTTACACAAATGGACCTTGACATGGAATATGATAAGCAGGACACAGGTAAAGAGCCGCTATCAGCATAACATACGCAACCTCCAACTGAACTGTCAGCGGTCGAATTGCATTGTGGGTAATATATGCATCAACTTACTGTATGACAAAGAAGAATTTGTCTGCTTCTGCTGCATCAATTTTGTCCATTGTGAGTCTGACAGTGGTGTAGGAGTGCAATGCAAAATCAGTGGAGAACTCTTGTAATGCATCATTTAAAGGGTAATTTAATTAATCAATTCATAATTGCTTTTTTTAGATTTATCAATTACATTTTTTTTTTACTTTGAGTTTAATTAAGAACTAAAAATGTCTCTAATTGTTCACGTGGCACACTCCAGACTCCACAGATTATACGGATCAGTTACGATTAAAGGAATTGACAAGGGTTCTTACTTTGCACAGTTCCTGTGATAGAGCTTCCCGTCCACTAGATGTCGCTGCACCAGGTGAACATGCTTGTTGCAGGACACACATTTGTTACTCAGGGTGCCCGTCTGGTGGGATCTCTCACCCACAACATCCTAGAAGAGGGGAAGAGAGGGTGAGAGAGGTTACATGAGGTGGAAATAACACTTGATTCATGACTAATCATCTTTTACCTCACTTGCTGTAACTTCTCTGAGGCAATGCAGGGTTTTTTGGGGGGTTTTTGAACAGTAGTTTGGTACAGACACAACAATTGTAGGTATTTGGGTCATCTTAAATGTGTTTGACTTTGCAAACTTCCACATTTCTCATGAAGTAATTCCAAAAACAAGCCTTTTTTCACTTTCTGTTCACTATTAGTAATGGTTGTGTAAAGTATTCAGGCAGTAAAGGTTACCTTTGTGGCATTTCTGTCTTGTCTTGGAGAAGGAGAGGGCCTTGAGATGTTGGAAGAGGGGGGAGGGCTGTTCTCTCTGGCCGGTTTAGAAGAGGGAAACACCTTCGACGCCACCGCCTGGTTCTTCTTCCCTGACGGTTCCTCTGTGGGGCCGTCAGCTGGCCGCTTTATACCGCCCAAACCACCAACTGCAGCGAGCACACAAATAAACGGATGAGAAAGAAAGAAGAAGGGAACAAAGGAAGAGACGGCCACAGCGAGACACTGATACTCACTCGGGGAGCGTCCATGGAAGTAGTTGTAGTACTGGGACACGTATGTCAGGATACTGAGGCGGTCAGGAACCTTAAGAGCCACCATGTCTTCTGCATCCAACAGCGCTGGAATTCCCAACTCCTCCTCCGCAACCTTGAATGCCTGCAAATAACATTGACTTTATCCAACAAGACAGAAGAAGCTCAGGGTGGATTTATAGCATCTAGGCCGAGCAGCCAAAGATGGAAATGGACCAATAAATCACATGAAAAGCAGAAAGTCTGACTTTATGAGGCCTCACTGAAAAACTGATGTTTCTGCATCTTAACACACTTCATACAAGATATTCACTTGGTGTTCAAGTGCATGTTATCGACTTTGAGTGTCCTAAATTAGTTTTTTTTTAATTTCAGCTTTACTTTAGAGTCTTCTTTTCGGGTTGAGGTATCTTTTTTCCAAAGTTTTTGCCAAAAAATCAGTGTTTTGACACCGACGCAATAACGCTGATACATGTTGGTACTTTTTTAAAAAGTGTTAACTTTAGGGCTGTCAAAGTTAACGCAATATAACGCAAATTTGTTTTAACACCACTAATTTCTTTAATGCATTAATGCCACTTGTGAATTTTAGGTTGTAGTAGGCTCAGTTTTCCATTGGTACTAACCATGCCATACTAGCTTATTGAGAAAGAGGCTAAATAATGCTCCAAACTTAAGTGAAAGTTTGGCGAAATTTTGCCGAAATTTTGGCAATATATGTGAATGTAAATGTGTTCTATGGGTACCCACAAGTCTCCTCTTTACAGACATGGCCACTTTATGAAAATCACATGTAGTTTGGGGCAAGTCATAGTCAAGTCTGCACACAGACAGCTGTTGTTGCCTGTTGGGCTTGAATTTGCCATGTTATGTTTTGAGCATTTTTTTATGCTAAATGCAGTACCTTTGAGGGTTTCTGGACAATATTTATCATTGTTTTGTGTTGTTAATTGATTTCCAATAATAAATATATACATACATTTGCACAAAGCAAGGTAAATTTTGAACAGATAAAAAATGTGTGATTAATTTGCGATTAATTAACTATTTTAATCTATTGACAGCCCTAGTTAATTTGAATAAAATTTGTTTTATTTTAATTGTTTATTTGAGTTGGATTTGAGATGCCTGTCCTACCTTTAGATGTGGACACACGTTTTCTTTGTTTAAATCAATGTTTTCTATAATGTATGTCTTGTTTTTTTGCGTATCCTACATAAAATCCTTTTTTTCAAATGGAAAATTCCTGAGCACAGGTTGAGTCTACACCTTGTGTGTTCAGAGTGAAAGTGAAAGGATTCCATGGAAGCAGAAAACAACAACAAGCAGAGGCAGGCCGCCGCCGAGCACCAGAGGCAGAACTTAATCAGTAATCAGTAGATCAAAAGAGCCATAAAAACATTGTTTACTTTGCTGTGCACTTTAATCTCTTACAGCTCATCGTCGTTTTTAACCTTAATATGTTCTTTAAGCTTCAGCTACAATCCTGAATAGTGTCAAATACTGGCTGCTAATTTAGGCTTTTATTCAATATCACTTTAAAGAGTAAAAGTAATGTCGAGTTTTTGTCATGCAGAGCTCAAAATCCAGTAAAGAAGCTCTGGGAAGAAAGTGAAAGTAAAGAAAGCAATGAAGAAGCCAATGTCAAAGTTCCCAGACTAAAACACTCCATATTTGGCAATGACTGGGATCTTCAGCTATGTTTCAACACTGACGCTTTTGAAAATTGCCTGTTATCTAATCTTGATGATGCAATATCCAGAGTCAACACGCACGTAGAAGCAATTTATGGCTGCAAGTAACAATTACTTTAATTAGTGATTAATAAATCAAGTATTTCAGGATCTATTTTAGGATTTTAAATCCTGCTTTGTTTACATCCATGTTTACTAGCTTCTAGTGTTCTTCTTCATTGCAGCATATCTTGCCATGTCACCGCCAACTACTGATCAGTGGAATAATGTGAAACCATTGGTAGGACTGTATCATGTCATCCGAGATAAACAAAACAGGGGCCCACTCATAGACAAACAGCTCCTTATCACTGCTAGAGGTTTAAAACTCCACAGAGAACCTTTAAAGGGTAACTTCTGGATTTTTCCATGTTTTTATGTCTAACTGACTAATAGCAACAACAGTTTCTGAGTTTCTGAAACTGTTCCAGTTTTGAGGGAGAACGCTGTAGACGACAGCTGTTCATGGGCTGCAATGTGATCCTATTGGGGCAAGCTGGCACCGTCATTTACGTCCACTGAAAGTGCTTGTTTTTGCCATGACAGGATCGGATTGTTATTATAAGTGTCTGACAACATTATGGAAAGAGTCTCGATCAAGGAGAAGTATTGTTCTGAAATATGGCGAGGTGACGTGTTGCTGGAAGACAACAGTGGAATAGTGGAATACATCCATGGTGGAAACGTGAGTGCCAGCCGGGCAGAGTTTGTTGTGTTAGAGTACAGAAAGTGTAGCTTAGTGTTATCTAAAAGATTTTCAATGTCATGGCTGAATATTTAGATGATTTCCACAATGTGGACGAGGTCTTTGAATTTGATGGCCGTCCGTATTTATTTGAGCCAAAATATACGAATATTCAGATTTCACAACGAGACTCCTCCTTGAGCGGGACTTGGACACAATATCAAACAGACCGGATCAAGAGAAAGGTAAGAAAAATGGTTTATTCCTCTGTAGGGTCCTTTCCATAATGTTGTCAGACACTTATAATAACAATCTGAGCCTGTCAGTGGCAAAAACAAGCACTTTTAGTGGACGTAACGTAACATTACATTGACGCTGCTCACTTGCCCTCGCAGCTCGTTTAGCAGCTGCCGGTTACATCGTTATCACTCAATACTGGACCTATTTAAGAAATTATTGTCCCCATTAGTCACTTAGACACAAATACATTGCGAAAATAGGGTCCAAGTTGAAAAATACAGAAGTTCCCCTTTAAGTCAATAGGATTCATCCTCTGGGGACCATGAATGTCTGTATATCTACTATACTAACCCTGTGTGTACTCAGCAAACACAAATTAAAAACAGTCAGAAGTCAAAATGCAGAATGTAAACGTGTCTTACCAGTTTATTGTTCTCATAAACATCTTCCTTCTTCAATGAATCAAAGTTGCTGCAACAGAGGAGGAAAAAAATTGTGTAACACACGTGATCCAACTTCCCTTCCTCATTCATTTGTTTACAAGCAGTCGAGACCTAAACATGTGTTATTTAGTCATGCAACGCCGTCACATCATCATGACAGGGTGACTGATCAGTTCACTACACGGTCGCTGTGGTGACACATGATCTCATGTCAGTTTGTCAAACAGCTGGAACAGAAAGTTCAGCCTGTAGGCATGAGTGTGTCTATATTCAGTAAACTGAAGTAAAGCATTTAACCAATGTTTAGTGCTTCAGCATGTAAACATGAAATGTGCCGCCACGCTCGTCTGGCTGCAAGGAAAAAGTGGAATGGAAAAACTGGAGCAGCTCTTCCTAAAATGAAACTACTGTCTGTCTGCTGTAATGGCTTCTCTGGAACAACACCAGGCATCTCTGTGTAAAACTGGCGGACTAAAGATGATGAGTCAAGTCTTTGGAATATTTAAACCAAAGCCTAACATGGAAACATCTAACTGAGAACATCTTGTAGGCCATCAAAAGACAAGTACCAAATATTAACCAATATTCCCAGGTGGAAATTCCCTGGTAGTTATCAGAAAGTCCCGGGAAAAACACAGAGCAGATGTGCTTTTACTTTCCTATAAATCCTCAAGATCTCAAACCAACACAGACAAACTGTATGAGATCCCATGCAACTTTCATTTTCAGTTCCAAGTACTGACACAGCTGAAACAATTAGACAATAGACAGAAAATTGCTTGCTTGCTTCGCACTGTTGACCTGACAAAACAAACAATATGAAGATTTCACCCCGGGTTCTGGGAACTTGTAACGGGAATTTTACACTATTTTCTGACATTCTATGAACTAAATAAAGAAAAACTTTATCTAATAATGAATCAAGACGTTATTCAATGATGGTAAACATCAATAGTTGCAGAGGTTTTGTGCAACTTTGATTAAAACCTACAAGAAACGCACACAAAAAAAAGTTTTTAAGTGTTTTGGGGAAAGAACAAGTCAAATTTGAAGCGATATGTCCGTCAACTACACGCCTGTGATAGCTGACCATTAAAATGGCATTTCAATAAGAGTTTTTGAGACCAGGTTATTTCAGGCCTAATAGATGTGTGGCTATTATGGAAGCAAATTATTCTATTCAGGCTCGATTGCTTAGACTTGTTATCCCAGATGTTCAACTTCACGCGTGTGACAACGCAGATCATAAATTCAGATAGATGGTTTTCAAAGTGAAATTTTCAACGTTTGAGTATTCAGAAGTGATTATATTTCACTATTAGGTATTCAGTTCCTCTTATGGTGTGTGACCACAGCCTCTGTCCTTTCCACGCTTCCCATTCATTATGCAAGTAGTCGTGCAATGCAATCTGGCAGCGTTGGGGTGCGCTTTGAGAGACGAACCGTCAAGTCGCCTGCTCCTCATTTGCATAAACTTGAGAGCTAGGAACTTTATGCAAATCAGAGGCGTCCGACGCGACTCGCCGCCTCTGGATACTCTCGAGAAACTTTTAAACTAACCGTATTTCTCGCATAAAATGTTTTCAGAAACACATTTTGGTGAACCATGTTGGTGATACAAGACAAGAAAGTTTCCAAACAAGCCGCGTTCTTGGTTTCGGTTAGAAAGCTGAGTGCCACGAGGGAAAGTATTTATCCAATCAGGTGCAGAGTGCCTTGCGTCTAGTGGCCGCCCATCAAGCGTCCGATGCTGGGAAGCGAGGCGATCCCTCCCCCATTAAAAACTCTGTGACCCGGGAGCCATGTTGAGATCAGTTGAGGAAATACCAAGCACCGCACACCAGCCGGAGCGAACTTTCTCATTTTACAGCTAAACACTACAAGATGTTTCTGAAAACATTTGAGGCAAGAAATAGGCATTACAGTAACAGAATATTAATTCATATTTGATCAGCGCTCCCTAGTTTGACCGTTTGATCGGAGTTTGCGAGTGATTGACAGCTGCCTCCGTTGAATGAACAGCCAATAGGAACGCTCTAAGTCTCCCGTCACAGGCTAGATTTTGAAAACAGAGCCATGAGGAGGTGCAGAAGTCTAGTTATCTCTCAGAACACTTGAATTACAATATGCCGAAATATTATTATGGAATTTTTGCCCAATGATGCCAAAAACATTCTGCCTACTGCTGCTTTAAGTTTACAACTTTGCAAATATAAATACTGAGTAACAGGATTGACAGAGATGATCACATTAGCAGTCAGGTAAACTGTGCAGAACATTAAAATCCATGTAAAAACATGCACACTTCACCACCTCTATAGGCTATATGAGTTCTAGTGACTCCACAGCTGAGCTCCTGCTCCTGTTTTTCCTGCAGACCCATGAAGATAAAGTTCCCTTTCATTAAAGACCTGCAGAAACCTACCATAAAGCTGCACCACAAAGCTGGAAAGTAAAACTCCTTCCTCTCTAAAACAGTTTATGTTGTGAACAGGCAGGAAACAAGCAGCACTGAAGGAACTGGTGTAGATAACTTCCCTCAGTTCCTGCTCGTCTGAGTACTTACATGAGATCAGGTCTGTGTTTGTGGATGAGAGCACAGAAAGCCATGCCGTCCCTGAAGGACGTGGTCATGTTGGTGATGGACACATCCCGGTAGCCGTCGCACCGGAGCTTGCACCACTGCTGCAGAGCCTTCACCGCCGACATCCCCGCAGCGGAGCAGAGCAGAGCTGATCTGATCCGTGTCCTGAGAGCTGCAGCGCCGCTGGAGGCTCACCGAGCTGCCTCCTCCTCCTCTTCCTCCTCCTCCTCCTCCTCTCTCCAACAACACACTTGTGAAAGTTTCCACAGCAGCTTGGACACGCTGGATCCAGGAAATGACAGGCAGCAGCAGGACTCTGTGTAAGAGACTGTGTGTTGGTGATGATGTGTGTGTGGGAATCACCCTTTGAGGAAATGTGAAGAAACTGGATGTGACACCTGGGAAAGGTCGATGGTGACGCGGTATCTGGGTGGAGCTCATTCAGCCTTTGTGTTTCTCCTTTCAGTGTGTGTGTGTGTGTTATAGATCTTTGTTTAGTATTGCCTCATTACTGGTGTTTGTTCTGTAGTTTTATAGATAAAGCACCAGGTTTTACACACTAATACTGGTTTAGATAATCACAGTAGTTCAAGCAGTTGCTTTGACACTTCACATTTAGTCAGACAAAGTCTCATGGTTGCTTTGAGCTTCATTTCTTATATGTGTGTGCATGTGTGTGTGTGTGTGTGTGTGTGTGTGTCACAGAGCCATAGATAAGATTTTAGAGCTATGAGTTCATGAGTCCAAATTACTCAGGACACTTTAAGTCATAGATAGATGAAAAACAAAACTAGAGCTGTCAATTGGTTAAAATAGTTAATTAATCACACATTTTATCTGTTCAAAATGTACCTTAAAGGGAGATTTGTCAAGTATTGTCAAGTAATACTCTTATCAACATGGTAGTGAGCAAATATGCTTGCTTTATGCAAACTGTATATATTTATTACTGGAAATCAATTAACAACACGAAACAATGACACATATTGACCAGAAAGGTCGCTTTCCGTGTCGTTTTTAAATCATAACATGGCAAACTCAACTCCAACAGGCAACAACAGCTGTCAGTGTGTCAGTGTGCTGACTTGACTATGACTTGACCGAAACTGCATGTGATTATCATAAAGTGGGCATGTCTGTAAAGGGAGAAAGAACCCATTTTCATTCAAATATCTGGAAGTCAGAGGTCAAGGGACACCTTTTAAAATGGTCATGATACAATTTGACCTGCATTTAACCCATTCTAAGTATTTTTAGGAGCAGTGGGCTGCTGCAAGCACCCGGGGAGCATCTTAGGGTTAAGTGTCTCGTTCAAGGACACTTCGGCATGCAGTCTTGTAGGAGCTATGGATCGAACCGCCAACCTTGTGGTCAAAGGACAACCCACTCTATCCACTGAGCTACAGCCGCCCCAGTAGTATGAAATGGTTTGTACCAATGGATTTTTTAAGTTTTGTAGTTTCATGTGATACCACCTTAAGAATGAAAAGAGACACAAAGGACAAGGAAGGGTGGGAAAAAGGGTGGATGGGTCCAACACACACAGGGCTTTCATCCAGGAGACCGTTGTTCATGTACCGTGCGTTAAGTTTCACTTTCACTTTACAATCAGCCGCTCGTTCGTGTCCCGCGTTCATTTTAATTTTCACTTCACAAACGTAGTAATTTTAAGCCCAATCATGTAGTTTTTTTCCCCAAACCTAACTAAGTAGTTTTGTTGCCTAAACCTAAAGTGACGCCAAGGGGCATGACAAAACGACCGTATGTGACGAGATGGGATGAGAACGTGTTGGAACGGCCGATTCTAAGCTAACAAAAACACAACTAGTTTCAGGTGATTATACACTAATGAAAACATAGTTATGAATATTATATTCCATTTATGCGAATAGATCCCCCGAAATGCTACACACTGTTCCTTTAAGATGCTAAATATAGACCACAAATAATACCACACTTTTAAAAAAACATTACCACATGTATGTGGTGTGCAATTATGTCATCAATGTAAACTCAAAAACCCACCCAGAAACTGAGGGTCATGACCTCCATGCCCCTGCTACATCACCTCCTAAATAATAAGTTACCGTGACATATTTGTATTTTATATTATAGGAAAATGTATTCAAGGGTTATAATATGGAGCTATTAAATGGAGGATAAACTGTGAAACCAGTTCACCAGGTGTGGTTGTTGCTTGTATAAGTCGGCCTGTCCTGTCCTGTCCTGTTGGCTGGGTGTGTGGGTGTGTCGGCTTACTAAGTTACCTGACAC
Source organism: Sebastes umbrosus (assembly GCF_015220745.1). Taxonomy (NCBI): domain Eukaryota; kingdom Metazoa; phylum Chordata; class Actinopteri; order Perciformes; family Sebastidae; genus Sebastes; species Sebastes umbrosus. The sequence goes on from NC_051271.1 coordinate 17,418,339, forward strand.
CTGCACGCATGCTCAGAAAGCAGCAGGCCGACAGCAGAGCAGCGTCGTTCTGCTGAGTCAAACTTTCAGGTGCTTGCTGTACTTTGCTTCACCGTCTTCACTGCAGTGAACTGTTTCTTTCTGGTCCTGTTTATTTGTCTGTTTGTTAGGAGTATGATCTACAGATTTAAAATAAATGAGGTCATGGGAAAAGAAACAAGTTATTGTTTGCTGGTGCTGATAGCGCCACCATGTGTCCATTTATAAAACACCACAAACATGGACCTGTCATCGAAATATCACCAAATTATTTCCCACAATGTTGCTGTTTTTTGCAAAAGTTTTTCCACCATTCCTTCTTCAAATTTTAAGCAAATTCAAGCATATTTCAATATCCACTAAATGTTGTATTTTGATGTTCTGTCTTATCTTCCAGTAATTGACTGCCATTTCTTGTAGGTGTTGCATATTTAACATAAATAGCCGTCATTCTTGAACAAGTTTAGTCAACATGGAAACACTCATTGCATTTACCTTCAAGTGGTGCTACAGCAATGTGATGCATTTAAATGACCATAACACAGTTCACTTTAAAGCTGCACTAAATCAATATTTCATTATATTAATGGATTTAATCACTGTGTGTATGTGGAGGAGATAACTCGTAGTGGCAAACCCACACAGAATTATCACCCATTTTTGCAGTTCCCTCTCAGCTTTATAGAGCTTTTCAGCATCTTTCAGCTCTTTTTTTTATTGTTTTGGTTCACTCTCTCTGCTCTCATCGACTCTGCCTCCAGTAATCAGAGATAAAGGTCGGATAAACCAACACAGTCTCACGGCAGTTGGTGAAATATAGACACAAAATCAAATCCATCTTTCTAATCTATTTGATTTGTGTACACAGACATGAATTTCCCTTTTTTTGTGACGCTCAGCACGACTTTCAACTATGTATTTTTTGTGCTTTTTCTGATAACATTTAGCAGCTAAATGCCAGATATTTCGCTTCTTTTAAAGGTGTTAAATGCGAAATTCAGAGAACTAATATAGCAGCAAGCAACTATTCGCTTCGTAAAGATATAGTGGAGTAATGTCTACCTGAGCAGAGAATGAAGTCACTCTCCCTCTGTGTGTGTTGTAATCTGAGTTTCTTTGTGCTTTGTTTACGTAGCCGGGCCGGCCGCGTGGGTACGTTAGTGCATGTGAGTCCCAGTGTTTGTGCCAAACTGGCTAGCTAATTCTGCCGCTCTGCACTGAGCTTATATGACAGTTGCCGGTGTTTACACTGTTAGTGCTGTTAGCACCGCTAGCTGCTACCGCCGGCACAGTTGTCACCATGTTGAGAGCTGTGTGGAGGCAATCCCTAAATCAAAGATATGATCTGAATTTGGAGTTTAGCACCTTTAAACAGAGCTAAAAGGAGAGTGAATGTTGGACGTGTGAATGTTAGCAGTCGTTTGTTAACACATTTCCTATGACAACTTTATGGTGATAATGGTTTATGTTTGCCCCAAAGTAGCCAAAAAAGTAAATTAATGCTGTTTTAAAGTGAAACTGATCCAGTTTAAAATGCATCTCCAGTGGTTGAAACTTTCACCTTGCTGCAGTGATGTAGACGTGCACTCCTGAGTGTGATCAGCACACTGTGACATCACTGATGGGTGTGGCCAAACTATCAACCAGAGAAGGTGTGGAAGTGTTTTTCAGTTTCACTCTTTAAATGTTGCACAATTGATAAAAATCCCCAACAGGATTCAGGTATTCTGCTGCCGTCAGCTGAGCTGTCTATCACTGTGTGTTTCTGTGCAGTTCTGAATGTGTTTTTGCTAGTTTAACATGATTTTATTAATATTGGTTTGCATGAACTTGTTCTTAGATCGTGTGACTGTGACATTTTTAAATCACATATTACTCATTACTCTTGAATCATCATTTTCCTCTCTATGTCAGGGGTTAAACTATTTTGTTCTATATTTACACTCTTGAAATGACCATCATTTCATTCACAGGCAGATGTTGCTTGTCTGCCAGATGTTCAAGTGCTGGCCTGAACAGTTAAATTAATGGTCACGTAATTAACTTAACTCAACTTCATCAATGATGAATTAAAGCTTCAGACCATCATGGGAATCTGTCAGTTGAAGGGAATTTACTGGACTTTCAAACCAGAATTGGATTCTGTATCGAGTAGACAATGATTGAGAGTTTTTGTTTGCAAAGCAGACACACACACACACACACACACACACACACACGCACACACACTGTAGAAGTATGATTCTACCTAAAGCAGATACAATAGAGAAGAGAGCAAATAGAAAGCAAAAGTCAATGTGATAAGTGAGTAAATATTTGTTTGGTGATATCATGGGGCAGCAGGCCTCACCACACCTTTGAGGAACACTAAACTCAAATGACTGTAGGTGTGGAGGCAAAATACAGACTAGTGAGTATAAAAATGTGGTTAGGCAAGCGGCGCACATGCACAATTCTGACTTGCATGTGTCCATGTATGACATTTCTTCACTTAATCATTACCGGAATCTAACTCTAATCACAAACCTAGACCCATCTCCTAAATCACTGGTTCCCAACCTGGGGGTCTCAACCCCCACTAGGGGTCGCCAAAGCTTTACATCGGGTCGCGAGGCCTTCTTGATTTTAATGGGTGTAAGACAACTTTTTAAAAAATATACAGTTGGTCTACATCTCAGCATTTCATTCATTTCTGTGAATAAAACTAAAACATTGGATTATTATTTAATATGTAAGGGATAATGTACAGCGAGCCGGTCATTGTTGTGAAAGAAACCCCGACAGGGCGATGCTGTCTCTCATCGCCCTGAAGGGATTTCTTTCACAACAATGACCGGCTCGCTGTACATTATCCCGCTTATTACACGGCTACTTACTTAAGAAATTACTTAAAAACGTCAAGTTCGCCAGAGTCCGACATCAGAACTGCGCCTATGGTAACGTTCTGTTATAAAGAATTAACAGATTGAGATCACGCTGTGATTGACCAATAAAAATGGAGTATTCAACACAGCTTTGTAATAAATAAACTTAAAAATTAGAAAAGTACGCAGTTAAAACAACTAGCAAGTATGAGCAAGCAAAATAATGGTCAAGCGTCAGGGAGAAAAAAACACTGAATTTGTAAAAAAAAAAAAAAAAAATGATGATGTATGAATGATTGATTATAAAAAAATAATAATAATACTTAAAAAAACACAATACAGAAAATCTCATCTCCGGTGTAATATTCACGGGAAATACTCTGCTGGTTTACAAAGCACTACATGGTTTAGGGCCAAAATATTTTTCTGATCTTCTACTATGTTATGAACCATCCAGACCTCTCAGGTCATCTGGATCAGGTCTGCTTAGTGTCCCCAGAGTCAGAACTAAACATGCAGAAGCAGCGTTCAGTTTTTATGCACCAAATATCTGGAACAAGCTCCCAGAAAACTGCAGGACCGCTTCAACTCTGAGTTCTTTCAAAACAAAGCTTAAAACGTTCCTGTTTGCTGCTGCTGCCTTTTATTAAACCAGATAATGATCTGATACTGCACTAGAGCTTTTACTCTTCTGTGTTTTATGCTATTTTAGCTTCTATCCTAGCTTTTATTTTTAGCTTGTTTTTATTTTCTAATCTTTAATGTTTTAATGTTTTAATGTTTTTATAACTGTTTTAATTATGTCTTAATGTTCTTTTGCACTTTGTCGCAGTGTTCTTGAATGTTTATGTAAAGCATTTTGAATTGCCCTGTTGTTGAAATGTGCTCTACAAATAAAGCTGCCTTGCCTTGCCTTAAAATCCATCCAAATCACTCATTTTATAGAAACTTCCTGCAGTTATTGCATTCACTATTTGGGTTAATTGTACAGTTATCAGTTATTCTATACTGTTACTGCTATGCATTGAATATAATACGAAATGTACATTAAATATGTCACTTAGTCGTCAGGGGTCGTCAGTTTACTCAATGATAGAAAAGGGGGCCCTTAAGGAAAAAGGTTAGGAACCGCTGTACTAAATGAAGTCTGGACTCGCCAAAAATAACTTGGGCTTCACAAAACCAGTGGTCTTGATGGAAAGATTATAAGTGAATATAAAAAGCACACACACTTAAAAGAGTTGTAGTTTGTTTTGTTGAACTGTTTTTGTCGGTTTGAGACTGACTCATTTTAAAAAAAGACACCCAGACAGAAGAAGAAAGTAACAATCGAACAATGAAGCTGATTTTAGCTTCTTTTTTTATGCCCCCTAGACTCTCTTGCAAAATAACAATCTGTTAAAAACTATACAAATATTTAATTTTACAACAATATATAACAGAATTGTTTTTGTGAAGCATATTGTGAAGCTTTCCGTATGAAATGTGCTGCATAAATATGACAAAACAAACAACCTCAGAAAGTCCAGACTGAAACATTAACCTAGGGTTTTTCTTAAAAACGTGTAAACTCTGACACTAAATCACTTTTCGCCTTTATACATGTTTCCTTTCCTCCCACATTAGGAGCAGTCAAATCAAACATGTACACAATCCACTAAAAGTCCTGTGAAGTCCACTTTGTCTCTCTCTCCACATGCCGACCATACAAACACCCCCCACGCACAAATACTTAATCCTCCCAAATCCAGACAGGAAATGCCCTCGTCAGTAGAGCAGAATGCTTTTGACAAACCCCCGCCGCTCTCTTTCTCTCTCTTCCCCCTCGCCTGAATGATATACGTGCCCTCCACAAACTGCCATCTGGAAACAGTTAGCCTGTGAACGTTTGCACAGAGCCAATAAAAACATGTCTATCAGTAGTGGAGGATAATTCAACCCTGCTATCAGAGCAGGAACATACGACAATCACATCCTACAGCTGTTGTGTGTATGTTTTGTTGGAGACAATCAAATACTTGTTTGGTGTCATGACTCATGAGATCCAGTCAAATTCTTGACTTTAGCCTCAGTGCTTCTTTCAGAGTTTACAGCTTGTTTTCTGGTTAGTTTCTATGGAGAGCAGCACATACTAGACACTGGGCCTCTTCTCTTAAACTTCTCTTACATTTTCTGTTAAGACAAAAAATAAGAGAAGTCAACTCCAGATGCACCAAACGTTCTTAACCATCCAAATCTGCTCTTATCCAGGTGTGCTGAATGATGAATCACACTTGATCATAAATTGGAGGGGAGTAGCCAATTGTTTTGTTATTAAAATAGGTAACACCTCCTAAACATTATATAAGGGCAGGTATTGTGCCGTGTGCACATACTCTGGCACATGCCCAAGAATTGTAGATATGCCACGAAAAAAAGGCCACAAGAAGAACTTCAGCAGCAGTGAAATTGAGGTAGGCTACTGTTAAATAAACTTAAATGTCCCATACTGTAAAAAGTGAGATTTTCATGTCTTTTATATCATAAAGCAGGTTTAAGTCCTATATAAATACTGTGAAAGTATCAAAATGCTCAATCCACAGAGAAATACACACAGCCCGTATTCAGAAACTGCGCCTTTGAAACAAGCCACCAGGATTTCTGTTCACTTGTGATGTTACAAATATACAATATTTAGACCATTTGACAGTTTTAAACGCTGTGACACTCTTAATGTGTCCTAGTTAATTTCCTGTTGCGGTGTATGCGAATAACATCAGCTGACAGGAAGTAAACATGGACCCAAACTGTTGCCACACAATTCTGTTGAAATGTGCTAAAACGGAGCGTTTCAGACAGAGAGTAAATACGGGTATATTCAGGCAGACAGTGTGAGGAAAATAAAGTTGTTTTTTTTAACACTAGAGCATGTAAACATGTTCTAATATAAAATACAAGTATGAACCTGAAAATGAACATAATATCGGACCTTTGAACAAAGTAAACGTGTGACCTTCCAGAGCGTCTGTACTGGCGTTACAGGAAAATTGGGATCAATGGACCAATAGTATTTCTTTAGCCCACAAAACACAATCATTTCCAAAGACTGGGTTGGAACCCACAGGTGGGTCGCAGGAGATTTTATCAGGGTTGCCAAATAAATTTGCAGAATTTCTTCCATAGTCTTTTAACATTTATATCTGCAGTACAACTTTCAGCCCCGCGAGGGAGCCTGAATGTTCAGTGTTCTGATAATAGTAGCCTACTTATAAAATTGAATATAACATGAAAGGCTAGCGTTCACTCTGTTTGTGTTACTGAGAGGAAAAAAACGAGAGCTACTTAACTCCGCCTAAATGCATATATTTAGCTTAATTTATATAGTTATAGTATTTAACATGTGTATATGATTTCAATAACACATTCATAAAAAGACGCTGTGATTACGTCTATCTCTTCAAAATGTCTGGTTTACCTATTTAAGATGCATTTATGCATACATTTTCTTTTCTCACCATTAATAGATATAAGGCCTAACGTGAATTAGGTCGCGATGGTTTGTCATTTTTAAAAAGCGGGTCCCCAGAAAAAAAGTTTGGGAAACACTGACCTATAACATCTAAATTTGATTATATGATATTTATGCATTTTTTGTGTTCCTCAAATTTAAAACTTATGTTTTCTTGCGTTGGACAAACAATTTGTGGACTGTGAAAACAAGATGTTTATCTTGGTGAGAGTGCTCTCGACCACTAGTAAAATGTTCTCTTACCTAAGAGAAGAGCAAAAATAAGAAAACATTGATGAATCAACACAAACAAAAATGAGAGGAAATTTGTTCTTATATCGCTTCCTGCATGAGGCCAAATTTAGCTCAGTCGTCAGATGGCTGGCGTATCTTAATGACAGACATCCTGAGACTCCTCTATCTACAGAAGTGCTGGGTTTAAAATGGTTGAGACTAAAAGCACGAGAAAGAGAGGCTGCAGAGGGATGGGGATGATTAAAGGGAAACACTAACAGAGAAGAAGGTCGAGGAGGAAGATGTGATAAAAAATCACAATCCCGGATGCTGTAAAGACAACAGGACAAAGATGTGATACATTTAAAATATATTAATATTGGATATGTATTTCAGCCAACGCAGACAAGCATTATAAAATAGATAAGGTAAACATTAACCACATATCTTGCAGTTTCTTAGTCTACAAAGGTTTGTAATTCACTCCAGAACAAAAGGTATTAAAAGATAAGACAGGCATATATTACAGTAAAACCTCATAAGTACTTTGGACTCGTTGTGGGTTAAACACCTCTGCATGGAGGCTGTGATCAGAGTTGTAGACACACGGAAGATCATTTCTTCTTCACTTTTCTTTCAAAAGTTTCTACTTTGGGGTTCAAACCTGGAAAAAAACACCTGCTTTTCAGTAATTAAAACTGACAAATATACTATATAAATCTGACATCCCATATTTTGTAGGGGAAACAACAGAATCTGTTATGAGGAATGATACCAACAATTATCATCACAGTATTGAGAAAGTGTGTCCTCTAGTGGCACAATGTGCTCCAGCACCTCAAGGTTCAAATGCAGGCAAGATCAAAAATAAAATGTATGTTTTTTTTTTATTATCTGGATTTTATTAAGTTGTATGTGTGTGCAAATAAAATAAATACAATTATTTTTTTATTCAAATTAAATCTGTTAATCACAAGAGGGCTCAAAATTATACATTTGTAATGTAAAAAAAAAAACATGCAGTTTCTTTGCCTTGAATCTTTAAATATCTTGGGGTCAAGACAATTCACTTTCTTTTTTCTTTACCTGTTGTTGCCCCAAAATATTTCTGTCATAAAATAGAAAAAAAAAGATCCAGTAGAGCTCCAGTAGTTTTCATATTGTTCATATAATTAAATTCAAGCAATTACACAAAAATTAAACACAAGAATTAATGATAAAATACTGCATTTTTTTTGTCACAATTTCAGTAAACACAAATGACATTAAAATATACTCTGTATCGGTGTCTTTACATGCTTACAAATATTTTTGCGTAGTTTGCTTTACTGCACACATGCACTGATGATTTGCTTTGAAAAGGTGCAAGATTTTCACAGCTGGTGATCTGTGACTATAAATTCAAATCAGATTTTCACAGCGCCACGGTCAAATTTAAGCAGAATTAACTTTGTTGATTTTGAAAACACTCAACAAGCTCCAGAAATGTATTTTTTACATTTAGGTTAGGATACTTTAGTTGCATTCTGCCATCAGAGGTGACAGAAAAACTGAAAATTCACAGTCAAATTACTGCAGAACACGTATGCATTAAAGGAATCATCGTGCATAGCAGTGCTATGGTCATAAAAGCATTTAGGCTTACAAATATAAAGCTGAACAAAAGGATCATCTGGATCAAACCCAGAGATGCTCACAAACACACAAACAGGAATCATAAGGCACCTGTATCTACCTTTATAACACTGCAGGAATAATTAGTGCAAAAATAAGTTGTAAACAGCATTAAAGCACATACAACATATTACATCATGAACTATTTTCAGACATTTGTAGAAAGGTAGATCGTCCTCTTTTTCACTTATTGCACATAATCCTTCTGCTGATGAGAATCACAAAATGCAGATTTGATCTTGAATAAAGATGAAACTAAAAAGGTACCAAGCCAAGTTATCAGGCGTTAAATTAGATTTTCCACACAGTTATTTAAAGCAGTGTCCAGACTAGCGTAGGTCAGTGGTTGCGTGTTGTTGTTTCATAAGCCTACATGTCCATTTTTTAAACGTCCTACTATAAATATGTTTAACACAAACCTGTTCATTTGTTCATCTTCAGCTTGTTTTGTCTCTGTACTCCGGCACATCAGATATGAAATACAACAATGACTATGAGGTTAAAGTGCTGACTCTCAGCTTTAATTTGAGGGTGTTTGCAACCACATCGGATGGACAGTTTGGAATTTTGGCACTTTTTTTATGCAGAGCCCTCGAGCGTAAAAAGGTCTACGAGTCGTACACTGTTCACAAATGTGAAATTAGCACTTTAACCTCAGTTATTGTTCCCTTTTACCCCCAATGTTCTGGAGTACAGAGCCAAAACATCACTGTCCTAAAATATATAGACTGCACCGTGTGCCAGCTTCTGACTTTAATAGCCAACAGAAAATAAATCCAACGATTAAAAAACGTGATTGATTACATCCAGCTGATGGTGAAGTTCTGACTGAGTTTGAGACCAAGATCTGCAACTGTTAACACCTGCAGAGAGAAAAGACATCATCAAAACACTACTCCATAAAACACGCTAATCTAACAACTACAACTGTGTTTTTTCATTTTTTATACTTTTTTGTTTCTTTCTTTCTTTCCTATCCTATACCTTAGTTATATATCACGTTGTTGGCTCACATCTTGGAAAATAAAGTTACTGTATATATTAAAGAAAACAAAAAAAGCTATGTTGAAGTTACGCTAGATTCACTTTTAATTTCAACAAATTATCCAATTAGCGAGGTGGATTCAGCACTCTGAATTAAAACAAGTACGGCACTTAAAATACAATTTTGAGGTACTTGTACATTACTATAGTTTTTGTATTTCCATTTTATGCTTCTTTATACTTTTACTTCATTATATTTCAGAATATTGTACTTTTTACTCCCCTACATTTATTTTGGTTGTGTCTAGATGGTGCCCTAGATGGTAACTAGACTTCTTCACCTCTGTTTTCAGGCTTTAAACAGTTTTATAAAAATAAGTTTTTTTAATCATATTTGCTTCAATCTCGTCTACTTCAGCTTTAAAGGATAGTTTAGGTGTTTTGAAGTGGGGTTGTCTGAGGTACTTATCCGTCAGTGTATTATCTGCTATGGACGGGGGGAACAGCAAAATGTATTTTAGCCACCTAGAAGAAAGACTCACCTAAAATAATTCTATATCCATTAAAGTGTAGACTATATTTAGAATATTTTCTGACGGCGAACTAAACTGAAAGTGAAACTTATTTATATTGTTTTTGTCATCTGAGCCTGATGGCTTTGAAGACAGCATAGACACGTTTCACTTTCAATTCAGTTCCCCATCAGAAAGGAGAAGGAAAAGGCTGACCACAAGATAAAGCGGTGAAAATATTCTAAACAATAACATATAGCGTTGTGGAGCACATGATCAGTCACCAGGGACGCTTACCACTTTATTCTAGCAGCTAAATACATCTTAAGCCCAAGTGACTCAGCGTGAACATCGAGCACAGCGATAGTTCACCCGTAGATATAAAACAGGTCACCCCCTGACCTCACCTGGTTGGCTCTGTAGGTGAACGTTGCATCATGGGAGTTCACCAGCACTCTGCTCGGCTTCTGCTTCACCCCGTAGAAGGAGGCCGTCTCCACGATGATGTATGTGGCCTCCCCGTGGCTATGGAGCACCTGTGATGTCATCACGTTCTACAAAATAAGCAGATGGATGACTGTAAGTTACACCGCAACACTAACGCTGCACTAATCAATATTTGCATTGTATTTAGGCTCATAGCGATCAACCCACAGAGAATTATTCCCCTCAGCTCTACAGTGTGGATGATAAAATCACTAATGAACTAAAGAAATTTTAGTCGAATAAGACCAAAACGACAAATTAGTCAACTAATCGATTAAGAGGGGGCAGCCCTCGGCCAAATATACACAACATGATTGATATGAAATTATGTGCAGTGTGACAAAAATGCTATCTGAAAGATTTTCAATTATTTCAACATCAACAGTAAATATCAGTACCGAAAAGCTTCTCTGTAAACTTGCTATTCTCTAACAACAAAATGGGCATTAATGGACTTCACTGTAGAGAAGGATGATACCTCAGCCTCAGTAGACCAAGATGCATTGCTGCTATAAAGAAAAAGTTGAGTAAGTTTCTCGTCATCTACACGCACAATCTTGAGCTAAATCACAACAAGTTCAGACGCAGTTTGTGGAGGTTTTTAACAGGCAGAGACGTGATGTGGCTAATCACAAACTGAATCAGAGCAGAGCAGGCTGGAATGAACCAGTGGTCCTGTGATACTGAGGGTTTCTTCCTTTTAAGGCAAAACTAGTTGAGTGTAAGCACCTGAGTGACGTTGAAGATGATGTAGGAGTACAGGTTGTTCTCGTAGGTGTCGATGCTCTCTCCGTCGTCCCAGAACAGATCTCCGCTGGCTGAACCATCGTCAGAGAGCGCAGAGACCAGGTGGAGAGGCTGGCCTGTGCTCACCCACAGCGTCAGGTTGGGCGCCTGGACACACAAACACGGAGAAAGAACAACAAATGTGACATTACAAACTACTGATTGTAAGGAGTGCAATTGAACCCTGAAGTGCCGTCTTCAGGGTTCTTCTGAGCCCCCAGGCATGCGCAAGCTCGCATCCAAGGGGAAGCCACGAAAATGGCGGACACAACGCCGAAAAAACACAAATATAGTGAGGCGAAACAACAAGCTCGTTCCAAAACGAGAGTGACTCTACGGCCGGCTTTCACTTTCGCTGCCGTATGTTATAATGCAGTTGGTGCACTGGGCCTGTTCTGGTAACCGTGAGTTTCTGGAGTCGTTGAGCCAGGGGGGAGGAGGGGCCAACTCTGAATGTTGTGTTTACAGTAAGCGACAAATCCTGCATAGAATGTATGCCTTAAATGTGTCTTTCCAGAAACAGTGTCCCTGATAATCCACAGAAACTCACTGTCAACAGTTCTACTTTCTACCAAAGAAATAGTACCAATTAAAATGCTTGACAGCGAGGTCTGTGGATTTATCCAGGGTATATCTGACAGTATTAATGTCTATAGTATTTGTGAAACTGAAGGAAAAACAGTTTTAGATGCAGATATCTCAAAACTTCATTTCATGAAACCAAAACTACAGTTTATGCATCTTTAATTTTACCAGGGGTAAAAATGTTTGTAATTTGGGGACACCTTGACCTTAAATACATTCTTTGCTTTATTTCTCTTGTCAAGTTAAGGTGACCATAGAAAATAACAACAATCGTACAATTCTTGGTCAACCGTACAACCGTTCAACTCCATCAATTGGTCACAATCTGTGTCAGACTGCTAATTTTGAGGCATGTCGGATGGAGTAATGAATGGTGAATCATAGAGCCACCATGTAAATATAAGAAAAACAGATGCAAGCAGAGACATGATATCAACTCGCATCATCCCCATGTTCTGAAAACGTTGTAAAACAATAAACAAGCTTCGGCCATTGTGCTGGCACCTCTATGCATTGAGAACCTTAAAAAAAGGAGGAGGAGGGAAGAGGAGATTGTGGAAAAGGGGACTTTTGTCTGAAATCAAACAGTGAAAAGGCCCTAGAAGTGAGGAAATTCAGAATCATTCAGAAAAACAACAACCATGTAAATTGAACCAAAAATCCTATCTACCTGTGTTGGTGTAATGGAGCCCTCACGCAAATGCAGGTTGATCTTATCAAGAGGTGCATGGAGTCGAAGGTCTTCCCCCTTACTGTGCATAGAGTCACCCTGGGAAGTAGAGGATCATATGTGGCCATAAGTTTACTGTACCATTTTGTTCCTGGCTCATACAACGCTGTGTACTCTGAGGGGTGAATTCACAAAGAATGGCCGCTGACAGCACCATGAATTGCGCATCATTTGCAACCGCTATCTGCCCTGTCTCAAGGTCCGATTCACAAAAGATTTTGTGCTAATGATATTACGGTACAAACACGCCCATAATGTAACTGCGTGTGGCTGTCAGCGCTGATCTTTGTGAATTTTTTGCAATGAGGCTTTTTGAATGTATACATATTACCTCATTTACATACCTGCAAATAGCACAGGAGCACCGAGATGCTATTCGCTTGGCAGCTCAGTTAAGGTTGCATTTCAATGTCTGCAGGTGCTTTGAGAATTATACGTTTCTTTATGTCTTATTTCTGCAGGTTTAGCGGTCGCAAAAGCCGCTCAATCCTGTTGTGAATTCGCCCCTGTGTGCACTGGGCTGAATAGTGGGAGTGTGGGTCTTACCGTGTAGTAGTCATACCACAGACCCTCTGGGAAGTAACCATCCACATAGTCGACTCCAGGATCCAACACTGGCGTCACCAATAAACTCTTCCCCCACAGGAACTGTTTGTCAATGCCATAGGTTCTTACATCTTTTGGGAACCTTTTGAATGCACAAAGGATACAAACAGTAAGGCAAAGATCCTCCCAGTCCAGACAAAATAAGAAATCAAATACTTACTCAAACAGAATCGGCCGTGCGACAGTGTGTCCGTGTACGTGTGCATGATGGAAGAGAGTGTAGAGGACGGGGAAGAGAGAATAACGCAGCAGCAGAGCCTGTTTCATGGCTGTACGGGCCAGAGGGCTGAATGCTGTCGGGTCTTGAGGCTGTAAATTAAACAAAAATACTGTTAAAGGGCGGGTCCATCTGCATTCTTTTGCATTCATTTTTTCAAATGGAAACACACACTCAGCCGTGAGCAAAAAGCAGTGACGTACTGTAGGTTACCAAAAGTAAACTAATCAATAAGGTTATGAATAATGTGAACGCTAGCTGAGTCAATGTTTGGAAATAACTGAAATAGTTAGGTTGGATTTTTTGATGTGGGGTTGTATGTATACTCCCACACTCTGCGAGGTAAAATTACTGTTTTCGTGAGTGGAGTCTGGTGGCTTTGAACAGAGCGATATAACGGCTTCTGTTCCCCGTCAGAGAGGGCTGTCCAAAATTTGTATGTTTGGATTTGAATACATAAGGAACACCACTGGGAAACTACAGAATGTTATAAAAACCTAAAAAAAAACAAAATAATGGACCCGCCCTTTAAAGAAAGAAATTCTAAAAAAGGACGGACCAGCTCTTTTTCACCCCGTGTGCTTTGTGGTGACGTTGGAGCAGTGATGATAAGATCTTCTTACCTTCATGTCGATGGCGTTGTGGTTGCGTGTGAAGGGATAGAATGCTCCCAGCTGCGTCCAGCGGACACATAGCTCCTCCTCGGGCTCCTCACTGAAGCCACAGATGTCTGCTCCCACCAACGGGATGCCCAGAAGGTTAAAGGTCAAGATACCTGAAGGAGACAAAAGAGAGGTGAGGCACGGAAAGGAGAAACTTGAGAAAAATCAACACTAAGAGACGCTAAAATGACGGAGAAACATTGTCCAAATATTCAATGGACATTTCATTTTATACACAATTCTAGGAACTCTAAATAGAATACATTGTTTGGGTGTTACTCTTCCTCCTAATTGTACTGTAGTTGACAGAGTAAGTAGAGAGTAGTGTGTGCAATAAAACATGTGAAACCATGATGCAGATCTTTAGAATCACCCAACCTTCAAATTATCAGTTACACAACAACATAAATGTGTCATAAAATACTTTAAATATATTCCAAATTGCTGACTATGGCAGTGATATGGCTATCACTTAAAGCTGCTTTCATTTATTTTGGTCACTTTTACTAACATGTTAGCAAACAGTTGTTTGTTTACACACCCACAGAGACACGGAGCAACATTTGGAGGCGTGTTTTTGTCTCCCCAACTTCTCAGCAAATTACTCGGTCGTTAGTTTTAGCTCCTTAGCTAGCCTCGGCTTTCCTCACCAGTTAGTTTATTCGATTATTTAGATTTATTTAGCTGTAAAATGTGTAATATATATGTGTCTCACCTGCTATAGAAGTGTACAGGTCTTTCCACTGGCTCCTGTTGTCTCCAAGCCAGTGACCAGAGTACATCCCATGACTGGGGAAGGTGGAGCGAGAGATTACAAAAGGTCTCTTTGCTACGATCCTCTTCAGAGCGCTGGACAAGAGGACACAAAACAAGAAAAGACAGCAGACAGGCAGAAGATTTAAGGAAAGTACACAAAATGTGTTCAGCACTTTATCTTTTGTTGTGTGTGTTTGTGTGTTGTAGGTATTAACCTTGCAGACGCCTTTGCTTCCATGAGTCCATAGAGACTGTGCATGTTATAGTGTATGGACTGCTTCTGCTTTGCAGTAGCACACACAGTTTTAGCTCTAAGCAAACCTCCTAGTACTCCTAAAAAGGAAAAAGACACAATTTTACATTTTTGACAATTATATGTACTTTGTAATTGTGTATATATTATGTTTGTTGTAAGATTTGTGCTTCAGATCCCACCAGGTGTGTATGGAGGATTTTCAAGACTGTTTGATGGACAGCCGTTGGTCGACCCATCCAGGAAATTTGACGGCTCATTCATGTCCTAAAATAAGATAATAATAATTTAATTAATTTATTTATTTATTTGATGAGATGAGACAAAGGTCAGGGAGAAGATATCATGAATTGCAGAGAGTCAGTTCTTCAATTGTTTCCCATTTCCATACTCACAATCCATAATCCATCAAAATGCACCTTCTCGTGGAACCTCTGGAGGTTCTCGTACCACCACTCGTGTGTCACATCATCAGAGAAATCAGGATATGCTGTCAGACCCGGCCACACCTGGAGGAAGAGATGGAGAGTCTTATTTCTAATACACCCCTAACATTTCAGAAGGTAATTGGGATATCGTTTGTTTCTCACCTTCCCAATGAGTGTTTTTCCTTCGGCGTCTTTAATAAAAACGTCCCTCCTCAGCCCTTCATCGTACGGCCAGTATGAGCCCTCAGACTGCGAGCTGCTGATGCCTGGATCCTGCAGGTTGACACACAACTGTCATACAAACACGCAAAATCAGACACACATATGAAGGCGAACAAAAAACTCCTGTGTACCAGGATCATGACGTAGCGCTGGTCATGATCGTGCAGGTCCTTGACCAGATCAGGCAGCGTGCCAAACTTTGTTGAGTCAAAAGTGAAGTCCAGAAATTGGTCCATGTAGTCGATGTCGTTCCACTGGACGTCCTGTGAACACATCAAACACACAAATCATTTTCACAAAAGAATGGAAAAAATACTGACACACAAACAAACAAACAGTCTGCTGGGTCAACTTTACCTGAGGTATCCCATAATTCCTCAAGCTCTTGACAACTTCCCAGGTAGAATTGCTGGTGTAGTAACCCCAGCGACAGAGATGGTAGCCTAAAGCCCAGTAGATGGGCATCGCTGGGTAGCCTGTGAAAACGTGGAGGGATGAAGAGAGAGAGGAGTGAGGACATTATCAGTAACAAATGCAGGACTTCAGGGAAACACAAAACAACAGACTCTGTGGTTAACATAATTACACTAGGGCTGTCAAATTAACACGATAACGCAAATTTGTTTTAATGCCACTAGTTTCTTTAACGCATCAACGCAACGCAACTACTGTTGTAGTGGGAAGGAATAACTTCAGCTTTTCACATAAAAGTACAATTATAAACAAAACAGCAAAAAGTTAAAAACAATATAAGAAATTTCATATAAAAGAGAAACAGACTTAAAACAAACAGCAAATTGCAGCAACCAATGAATTAGCAGTGTTGTTCAGTAACAGGACATTTATATTCAATATGCTACAGTCATGCAGCTACTGTACACAACAACATTCCCACATCCAAGCAGACTCCTACTGACCTATGACTTCCACATACTGTTCAATCACTGAAGCAGGATCAGGACCAAGGAAAACGTAGAAGTCAAGGATTCCTCCAATAGTTCGCCAGGTGAGGGCCGGGGCAGGCTGGAGGATCACATCTGGACAAACAGAAAAACTGATGATGAAACATTTGTTATTTATAAGAAACTCCTTCAGAATAAGTTACAATTAAGGACAAGTGCAAGATAAATGCATCACTATGGAGGCAGAGAGCAAATAAATAAATAGAGTACATGGGATATAATGAGTATCTAAGAATAAAATGTACAGTTATATAAATATCTTGAAATAAATAGCTGATTATCCCTGCTCATGAACAACATTTATGGAAATAGAACATCTGCGTTATAACATTAAAAGCTGAGATAAAACATTTCTTATGATGATGGCAAAGGGAAACCAATCAAATTAAACTTTGATTAAGTTTGCAAACCATTTCAACTTTTCAGTTAGCAACGCTCAGTAATTTTGTTAGGAAATATAACATGACCTTAAAATGACCTCTTTACATACTGTAACACTGGATAGTTGATATTTACTGACACTGCAGTCACACGTCTGTGACACTGACCGCACAAACTGCCAACTCGGGACTTCTGCTTTTATAAAATTGCTTAATGTTGTCGTATGAACTGTTGTGACACTGTGAGATGATGTGTATTACTGCACGTAGTGAAGCCTGAAGTGGTGTCTAGCAGACTGACCCATTGCATTGCTGTTCAGCAGGAAGAAGCCGTGTGCGTTCCCTCCGTCCTCCATTGCCAGGTAAAATGGATGCGCTCCATATAGGTTTGTCTGTTCCTACATTGTAGAGAGGGACACAATTCATTAGATCTTATTTGTACAAAGGAACTGAACTTGAACTGCACATTCAAACAAGCCACAATCCTCAGAAGTGAAGTCCTGAATGTTATTTATGGAGGCCTTTTTCACAGCAGACATTTTGATATATCGTAGTATGAAAAGCAAAGTGTGTAAATAATAGAATTAACGATGGCTGTGCAATTAATCACATTTCAATTCAGATTTTGGCTTCCAACGATAATGAAAACAAGATAATCGACATAAAACGACTATTGTGCTCAATTCCGTTTTCACAATGACGCTCTAGCTTTGTCTTGTGTAATAAATCCAAGGCACCTCTTTCCTTTACAGCGGTGCACTTTCGCCCCATTCAGCGGGTCAGGGACGGCCACTCGGTATGGGAGGATCCGTGGGAACTCTCCCGGGCGCTGGCTGGCCCTCACTGGGCGTTTTTCCTCCGTGGTGATGCACTGCGACCAGCTCTAGATCGGCTTGCCCAGGGTGAAGGTGACGCTTTACAGCACCCCTCGCCCGGGTCTCACCGCTTGGTGCTCACGATGACCTCTGCGATGTCAGCAAACCCATACGACCCGTCTTGAATGTAGGATACAAAATTTACTTTCTAAATATATGATGATTATAAAGTCAGTGTGTAATCACGTTAAATAATCGCGATCTCAATACTGACCAAAATAATCGTGATTATGATTTTTGCCATAACCGATCAGCCCTAATGATGGCTTGGTTCCATTAAGTGTCTCAAAAGCTATTTAAGTGAGCCAGCATGCACAACACCAGGGCCTGTTAAAGGGACAGTATGTAGGATTTGGTGACATATAGCGGTGTCGTTGCAGATTGCAATCAACTGAGTAACCCTCCGCTCACTCCTCCCTTTCCAAGACTGTGGTAACACCGTTCGCCTCGCTCAGAGGTCATCCTCACTATAATAACACTACTTTAGGAGCAACGGAAGTCAGACGGCGGCTGGCTGTACCACGGTTTTGTACTCTGCGGCTCACGTTACCGCAGTTTCACAAGCCTGTCGGAGAACTACGGTGGCTTTCAGGTAAAAACGTGAAATACTTTCTCTAGAGTCAGTGTTTGGTTTGTCCGTTCTGGGCTACTGTAGAAACATGGCGGATCAACATGGCGAACTCCGTGAAGAGAACCCGCTCCCTATGTAGATATGAAGGGCTCATTCTAAGGTAATGAAAACACAAGGATTTGTAGTTTCAGGTGATTATACACTAATGAAAACATAGTTATAAATATTATATTACATTTCTGTCAATAGATCCCTGAAATGTTATACACTGTTCCTTTAAGTGCACCGTGCTTTCCATTCCATGACATGTCAAAATGTTTGGTGTGAAAAAGGTCTATTGTGCATGCTGACTTGCCATCGTTAATGTTATTAGCAACACCTGAGCTTTTCCTACTAAAGGTCAAATATCTGCAGTGAAAAAGGCCATCATTTGAATGTTAATATCTGTGTCTGTGACTAAAATGTAACTATAAACAGAACAATGACAACAACAGGGGTTACCATACCGTAGGAGGCACATCTCTGGCCCACATGGTGAGCGTGTTCCAGTGGACGTCATGCAGGAAGGTGGAGCGGTGCTCGCCCAGGCCGTAAATGAACTGACTCTGCAGGGAGGTGGATAACTGGAGAAACTGATCCGCATAGAAGAGAGGAGCCACTGTGGTGTTCAGACTAACAGGAAACCGATGAAAGGAGACAGTATTATATTGATAATTATTATCAGTTTCTAGTACAAACAATACATGTGTGATTGTGACCGTCACCCTTTCTTTACCCGACCTAAAGTAGCCCATTCAAGTGAGACTCACAGCACTGTTCCTGTAGACCTCCTCTTCACGATGAGACCAAACGGCTCCTTTGAAAGCTCTACGATGTAATCTGGACTTTCTGCCTTCTTGGTGGCAGCGGGAACAGAGATCGGAACCTCGAACCGTGAATCAGAGGGGTCGGTGATCTAGATTGACAGACATGAGAAAAACAAACAGCTTGTAATTAAATTATCAGACTAGATAATTTACAGCGGTATCTAATAAAACTCTATCAACTGACCTGTAACACTTTATGACAGCTTTACACCCCCAACTGGTTAATCAAAGGGGTGGCACAGATCTGGCCAATAAATGTGTTGTTTACTCACGTGAATAATGGGTTGATTAGATTTCTCTTAACCTTTTTTTTCATATAAACTCCAGTGAATTAAACAAAGACAAATGTGTGTTAGCTTGCACTTTTATTATTATTATTATTATTCCTACAGTGTATGGAGTTTAATGACCTTAGTAAACTCTATACTTAACTCTGCCCAACTTCAACCTCAAATGTCTTATCTGTTTACCAGAGATGTGCTCATAAGTTTCTTGGAAATAAGTCATTCAGCATGAAAAAAAGCATGAAAAAATTACTAATCGACTAAAGAAATCTTAGTTGATTGAGACCAAAACGACCAATTAGTTGACTAATTGACTAAGAGGGGGCAGCCCTAAATTTGACACTGCCATCGAAGGCAAACAGCTGCAGGGACAGCTGTTCTTCTCAATGACATCAGAGCCTTTTAGCATTAAAAAAATTGGCTAAAATACTTAATACTCCTCTCTAATATGGCTTTGATGAGAATTGTTTTTTTGATCAGTATGATTGCATGTACCTCAAATATATAATTTATGATGCAACAAGTCCTCCGCACACAGAAACACAAACAGAATCTGCATGCTGTGTGACTTATTAAATATGACTGAATACTCATGTGAGTAGCTCACTCACTCACCCTGACACGTAGCCGTGTGTCTGTCTCATGACGTATCTCCACCTCCAGAGTGAGGATATCTGCTGGGTAGTAGGTCTTCACCTCCCTTACGAGCGTGCCTTTCTGTCCCAGCGATGTGTCGTTTATTGACACAAGCGAGTAGGAAGGAAAATCCTGAGGATAGAAACACCAGGGGATACCATTTCTCCCTGACGGGCGGGTGGCAGAGGAGGAGGGAGAGGACGCAGGGATAAAACAACAGTTCCTCGCCTCGCACTGCTCTCGGGTCACAACCACCCCTCTTTCAGGGTAGCAGTCAAACCTCCACGCCTCCGGGATTAAACTGCAAACCTTGCGGCGGGAAGCAGCTGCAGTGTCATTTACTCCTGTCTGTAATTGAGAGTCTGGTGTTTTTGCGGGGGCCGGTGACGGGGGTCTGTGTGGCTGCTGGTTGGTTGGACGGTGCAGCCAGAACATGGTGCCCAGTAGCCAGCCGCCACAGAGGAGCAGCAACACGCAGCCGGTCACCAGGAGGCCGGTGGTGACGGAGCATGGCGGCGTCCGTGGAAGCAAGGAGGCTTCCTCTGGCTCCGGCACCTTAAAACACAACAAGGAAATCAAATAAGAAACACACTCAGAAAAGCAACCAAGAGGAACCAGAGTAGTTCCTTTACACTGTAAAAAACTGCTGATCTTTTCAAGTCAAAAAAGCTAAAATTAGAGATTTCATTTAACCAGGAAAGCCTCATTAAGATTAAAAATCTCTTCTTCAAGAGTGTCCAAGACAGGCAGCAATTACATTGTGTTTAGAGCGGCAATGATTAATCGATTAGTTGTCAACTATTAAACTAATCACCAACTATTTTGATAATCGATTAATGGGTTTGAGTCATTTTATAAGAAAGAAAGGTCAACATTTTCTGATTCCAGCTTCTTAAATGTGAATATTTTCTGGTTTCTTTACTCCTCTATGACAGTAAACTGAATATCTTTGAGTTGTGGACAAAACAAGACATTTGAGAAAACGCCATCTTGGGCTTTGGGAAACACTGATCAGCATTTTTCACTATTTTCTGACATGTTATAGACCATACAACTAATCAATTAATCAAAAACATTATCGACAGATTGATCAACAATGAAAATAATCGTTAGTTGCAGCCCTAAGTGTGTTACAGACTAAAAACATAGAAAACAGGTAACACAAACAAATCCTAGAACAATCCAAAGTAGCACCTTTTATGACCACCTAAGAGCTGTCATATATCCATAATAGAAGCAGATAGCGTGACAGTTAAGCATAACCATCGGGCATTTTGCGATAAAAGCAACACATATGGCTCGGATGTAGGTTTATATGTTAGGAAAAGATATAGATATCTGGGCACAACAAATTTGGCCCCTGAGGGCCAGGGCAGTAATTTTTTTAAATGGCCGCCAAAAAGGCGCTAAATATTCGTAAATGTTGCAGAAAACTGATTTATTGATTTATTATTGTCCAACCAACAGTCCAAAACCAACAAACATTTAGTTTTCTATCACATAAGAGAAAGAAAAGCAACAAATCGTCATAATTGAGAAGCTGGAACCAGAAAATGATTGTTCGTTTCTGCTCTTAAGAGGCTCAAACTAATACTATCAAACAATAAATAATGAGACTAACACTCTTAAATATCCCAAAACATTGGCAGCCCAAAGAAAGAGCATTACGTTTCTGCAGCAGTGATTTAAATTCACAGAAAGAGACCAACAATTTGCACTTTTAAAACTGCAGGAGGTTCGAGGCAGAGGAAGCAGTAAACATAAGGAACTCACTGGGACTTCTTCATGGACAGGACGAGGCTCTTCTGACAAAACTGCATTGGAGAACTGGACATCTTCAGGGTTCAGCCGCTTGTACGACACCATCCTGATAGCGTGTGTTTATGAAAGTGAGTGACTGGAAAACATGAGAGACAGAAAGAGAGACAGCAGAGGAAAGTTCAGTTAGACGGATAATCTCATTTCCTGCTGTCCGGAGCTGGTGGGAGAAGTGTTCATCAGAACCAGTGAAGTGAAAATGACAATTTATTAGATTTGACAGCTGAGTTTGATGGTTTCACTTCAACACTAAAAGAGAAATGATGTAACAGAGAACAGAAGAGGTGCATAAGACAAAAAGTATAAGGAACTATAATGCAGTGGTGGAATGAAACTACGTATATTTACTCAAGTACTATTTCAAAGTTTGTGCATTTTACTCGAGTATTTCCATTTTTTGCTACCTTATACTCCTACTGCATTTATTTGACCGCTTTAGTTACTTTGCAGATACATATTAATAATACAAAATATTATCAACAAATTAATTATGATGTATTGTGGATTAAGATAAAACTTTATTGATCTCTTGGTGGAATTTTTGCACTAGACACTTTAGGGGAAGTTGCAATAGCACAAGGCTCTTCTCAGAACTTTAGCATTTTAGGATTTTATTGGTCTGAATGATTGTATAAATGTAGGTGGTTGTTTTCTATGTTTTTTATATGTGTGTGCTTTTGTCTGTTTTTAATGAGCACTGCACCGAAACAAATTCCAATCAACTGTGGGTTGACATGACAATAAAAGTATTGATTGATTGATTGATTGATTCACAAGTTACCCGGCAGTACATATAGTAAAAAAGATAAACCCCACTTTTACCAGCTGCAATTATAATCCAATAATATAATATACGTTACTCTGAAATGGGCCATTTCTGCAGAATGAGTACTTTTTGTCCTTTAAGTACAGTACATTTGAATGCTAATACTTCTGTACTTTCTAAACTTTGGTATTACTGCTTTGAATACTTCTTCCATCACTGCTATAATGGAAATTTAAATTGGGGATTAAAGTAGAGCATTTCTTTGGAATCATTTGAGTCAACACACAGAACACTTAAGGACACATTAAGCTGAAAAGAAAGCTACCATACTGTAGATAGATAGAGATAGATAGATAGATAGATAGATAGATCCCGAGGGAAATTCAAGTTTCAAGCATCACAGTTCCATAGTGCAAAAACATGTTAGTAAAAAGATATGCAATTACAACGTCATTAATCAATATATAAGTATGTTTAATAATATAATAATTAATAATGGATAATATTAGAGTCGTGCTGCATCTTTAAAAGCATGTTTACCTTCATTTGGAGGTTACACGTGAGTAACGTTATATATATATCTTATTTATTGCAGCTATACTTTTAAATAACATTCTCGTGACGTCACACGTTATGACGATATGACGTGTTGCACGTTTTGTCCAAACAACATTAGCTTTGTTGAAGCTAGCTAACTTGAGCTAACATTAGCTCTGCATAGGAAAAAACACGTGAATGTCAAAGTTCACCAGGAAGACATTTGGCCACTTAATAAAAAACGCAGTTTGTGTCTGACAATACATTATAGTTAGGATAATAACTTTAACTAGTCGCCTGAATGGTAACGTAACGGTTACTGTTACTGTAGCAACGGTTTATTAGCTTTACCGTTAGCTAACTTTAACAGTAACTTTAGCTAATGTGAGCTCACAAGGGGCATTAACATCAGCACCGCTTACCTAGAGACCCGTAGAGTCTTACAGACACAATAAATACAGCCTACAGTGCAGGTTTTCCTTTAAATACATGTGTATTTAGCTCAATAATCCGTAGCGTTGATAACCTGAACCACCGTCTCCATGCCGTGCGTCTGTTTATCTTCATGGCACATTCACGGACACTTCGGAATTTCGAGAACATCCGTTTTGAAAGCCCTCTAAACAACCTCTTGTGTTAATGTCAGATTCTCAATCTGTAAAATTAAAGTCCAAATGTCATGTAATGTGCTTATGTCAACAACGTATTGCTATATAAAGATGACTAATTAATGAATGGTTTGGGTTTTTTTCAAAGGTGAAGGGGTCAGGTACGTGTCCTGACTACGGTGCTGCCTTCAGGAGCAGCTCGGGTTTTGTACAATCTGTAAATGAACAGTCTATTGTAGCTATATGAGTGAATAGAATAGAGACTTTATTGTCATTGCCATGGAAAACAACGAAAAACAGTTTAGCAGCCCTTGGCAGTAAAAGCAAACATTAATAGCAAACATAAAAACATTCAAATCAAAATATAGACAGATAAATGGATCATAAAGTGCAGGTGCCATGATTATGGTTCAGCAGCTAGTGTCCTCAGCCTTTGGGTGGGGTTCCACACAATTGACTGCCTGTGGGTAAAAGCTATTCCGTAGTCTGTTTGTGTGTGTTTTAATTGTCCTGTATCTCCTTCCGGAGGGAAGGGGAGTAAACAGTCCATGTCCAGGGTGGGTGGGGTCTTTAGTAATTCAGCTGGCTTTTTTGCGGAGCCGGCCAGCGTATAGGTCACTGAGGTGGGGTAATGTGGTCCCAATCATTTTTTCAGCCATCCTCACCACCCGCTGCAGGTCCCTCTTGTCCTCTAATGTGCAGCTAGCAAACCACACAGTGCAGCAGTAGGTCAGGAGGCTCTCAATGGTTGCCCGATAGAAATTAATCAGCAGGTGTTGAGGAAGGTGAGCCTTTGGGATTTCAAAATAAAGTTGTTCTGAATGACATCAGAGTGAGGTTACTATTTGTAAATGTGCTTTAAATGGTAACAGTTCTTTACATACATACATGACATGTGGTATAAAATAGTATATCAAATATAAATAAGTCACTTCATTTTATTTTCTGGGAATATTTAGTAGTCAAATGTCTCAGTGGTTCAAGAAATTAGATTGAAAATATTGGTTTAGTGTCCTAACCAAATATACTGTACATTCCTGGCATATGTCGTTTCATGTACAATGTTATATGACATAATTTTTCTGGATCCATATGCTAGATTAAAAGGTTCTTTGAAATGTGTATCTCCAACGTTGTGCTATGTCTTTAGGCAAAATAACATCTACCTTGTAGTTGTTCCCACAACATGTTTTGGTTCTCCTTTTCCACTCATGTTCGAGCAGGTTTGAGTAGTCATAGTGGAAGTGCGAAGGGGGTCAAAAATATGCAGGGTTTCATGCAGACCCCCAAAAAGTGAATTAATTTAAACACTTGTTCCAAAACATTTGTCATGCATCGTATAATTCAGGCAGAACTGGTTTGAACTGAGAATATTTGGTAACACTTTTTAATAATCATTATTTATAAATGGTAAATTGATATTTAATTCAAATTTAGTTTAATAAGAAACCATGAAAATTATAATTAAAAATGTTTACTAATTTTTAGTAATGCTATAATTTATGTTATTTTAACAGTTTATCGTTGCACACATTATAACATTTTACATACTATGTTATATATATTTCTTAAAGGTTTACATCATTCATCACTGGTAATCATTAACAAATACTTAATAAAGTATGTAAAATGTTATGTGTACAACAATAAACTGTTAATAAATAATTTACTAATGTAATCAGAATGTAATTATTGTCTCCTATCAGCTATGATACAATATATCATTTATAAACTAATTATTTCATATTAAACAAACTAATGATAAATTAACAAAAATTATAGCATTACAAATAATTAGTAAACATTATCAATTATCATTTAATTAACAGTAAAATAACTATTAACTAGATTTAATTAACTATCACTTTACTATTTATAAACGATTATTATGAAGTGTTACAGAATATTTGTAACTTTTACACTTATCACTTTAGTTAGAAACCTACTAAAATATACAGTTTGGCTCAATATTAATGCTAATACCATCTTGGTTTTTAATATACTACAACTTTGTTTGGTCAGTGTCCACAGTCGATGTTTTGTGTAAAAATACATTACTTTATATATTCATGACTTTTTGTACATATATATTTGTACCTTTCATACAATAACTCCTGCAGTCAGAATTCCCCAAGGAAAACAGTGTTTAGTACTTTTACTTTTATTGTTCAGTATAACATGTCCCATACAATTAGACAGAGGCAGCACTGGGCACATTTTACCACCTACATGGCTTCAAATGCCTTTTGTATCACAGCCTGATAGGATGACTCCTTTATTCACAATAGTTACTTGGCCTTTAAGAGTTGTCTAAACCAGGTGAACCCGATTCATGATTTGGTTGTTGGATAACTTGAACAGAGATAAAGATTAATCACCACTAAGGCAAAATGGTTTAGGCAAAAAAAAACTGGTGAATATCATGATCCCGTTGCTTCATTACTGGCTAATATATTTCTGATATTTCACCCAAAGAATGAATTTCAGTTTCACCTGATTCTCAGACTGCTCATTGGCCATCGATACAAAAAAACATAATTACTCTTCAATCCAATTTCCACATACACGATTAATTTGAATGACAAATACTGCATGGAGAAATGTGAAATCACAGACCTTAATTGACTCATTTGTACTACAATAAATACTCTAAATGTGAGTGTGATATTTTGATGCAACTAATGTAGGTAAGAGTGACAAAAGAGAGTAAATATAACCTCTAGAATTTATCATCTGAACAGATTTCACTAAAACTGTGTTTGTAGTAAATATTTGTTTGGTCATTTTGTCTGAAACTATGTTGTTGGTTGCTGAACATCACTTGACACAAGTCTGTTTAATAATTTCAGGGAGTAAAATATTTTAGCTTTAATACTTTTTGTGAACCACGACATAAAGTTTTATGGTGCCTTCAAATGGGGTCGTGTTTACCGCGTTCATGAGAAGAGTCCATATGAACGCCCCCCTCTTGTGGTATTCATGACCTCGTAAGTGGAAAGTTTCAGAAAGCTCCAAGCTCACGCATTGTGACGTGTTTGTCGACGTTGTCAGAAATGACGGAGGACATGGAAGTTCATTTTTTGAAAGGAAGAGGCTTTTGGAAGTTCAATGCCTCTGTGGCTTCTAGACGCCAACAGTAACGTTAATATTGCCGTTGCTTAGCAGCGGTGTTCTCACGACTTAACCACTTGAACGGCAAGCATATATAGTATATTCACGACTTCCCATGTTGTAAACACGAGCTCACGAGTTTCATTTGAAGGCACCATATATGACGGTCTACTCACAGAGGTAGTCCCTTACTTTCCCCTCTTTCAGTCCATGTTTTACTGCCTAACATCTTGTATTGTTATACTACTACTGGTACATATCTCTATGGTTTATATAAATACATCATCAGTCATTTTTGTCTGCTATACACATATTAATTGGAGAGTCATCGTCACTCTGTGATAAATCATCGTTCCTCACAGTGAATGCAGACTCGTCCTCGGTGTGAATCTCCTCATGTTTCCGTTTGTGGAGCCTCAGGCTCTGTGAGCGGCTGAAGCCTCTCCCACAGACGTCGCAGCCGTACGGCCTCTCCCCCGTATGAAGCCTGAAATGGTTCTTGAGGCTTGAAGCTCGCGTAAAACTCTTTTCACACTCGGGACAGTCAAACTTCTCCCCAAAGTGGATTTTCTCATGTTCCCTCAAGCGGCCGGACTGGTTGAAGCTCCTGTCGCACACGGAGCAGTGGTAGGGCCTCTCTCCTGTGTGTGTGAGCCGGTGTCTGTTCATCGCCCCAGAGTGGGCGAAGCTCTTCCCGCAGTCCGGGCAGGAGAACGGTTTCTCTCCCGTGTGGACTTTCTGGTGACCTTTGAGTTGACCTTTCTGGGTGAACTGCTTCCCACACAGATTGCACTGGTAAGGTTTCTCTCCCGAGTGAATTCGCATGTGAATCTGAAGAGCAGACATCTTGTGACAGTCTCTTCCACAGAGCCCGCAGCAGTACGAGCTCTTTGTCAGACTGTCGTTACACTGTTCCTGCCCCGGTGATGCTGGAGAACTGTCTTTATCACTGTCTTTATCACTGTCAGAGACGTGGTCAGGATCCTCTCCAGAGTCTGTGGAAACACAAATGATAAGATTAAACCATTTAATAACACTATAGACAAAAAACAACTCATATTAACCGTTTTGCTTGTTGAATCACGCACAAAATCACCATTTCTGTATATCAATTACTCACCCCGTTTTACCTTGAATTCATGAAGAAAACTTTGTCTTTCTCATATGCCTCCATGGTGAACGAAGAATAAAAAAAACGGAGAAAATCTTGATGAATTGAAGTAAATAGGGGCCGCGTTTAACAACAGCAAAACTAAATCAAAACATCCGTTTGCAAGTTTAAGACACTTCAGCATTAGCTTCCCTTCTCAGAACTGGAGGTTGTCCACTGTGTTATACGTGGCCTCCATTTACTTCAACTGATCAAGACTTTTCTCTGTTTTTTGGTTCTTCGTTCACAGTGGAGGCATGCAAGAACATCATTATCAAGAATTCTAACTCCTTAACACTGAGCATTTCTAAAACCAGAGCGGATAAATCGGAAAATGATGGTCTCAAATCTTATTGACAGGGGTTTAAGAAGACAACTTTCTGTTGCCTCTAACTTTGTAATGAAAATGTTCCTGTTCAGGGGTTTCAGTGTGGACAGAAACCTTTAAAAATACTACCTGAAAACACTTGTGAGGACACAATGCATTTTCACACACAAACATTGATTTTTTTTTTCAGAATTACTCAGATTACTGTAGATGTAAATTCAGTATATCAGGGAAAAAAAGGTAAAAGCAGAGAAGGGTGGGCTGAAATCAGTGAGGAAAAACATGTTTTAATCCCGTCATTCAGTGGAACGAGGTCCCAGTTAATGACTGCAGTAAAGACAGTAACAGTAGTGAACATTATCTTTAATGTGTTGTTGGATTTGTACTCCTGTAAACTAATTTCCTTACTTTTAATACATTCATCTTCTTCCTCCTTTACTGTAATCCTGATTTCTGTGTTGCTTTCCTGATGCTGCTTTTCAGTTTCCTCCTGCATGGTGCAGTCCTCGCTACCAGACACCTGGTCAGGAGCTTCTTCTACTGGGGGAAAACACAAGTGAAACAACCCATAATTGTTCAAATTGGGGCTGTCAATCGATTCAAATTTTTAATCGCGATTAATTGCATGATTGTCCATAGTTAATTCCAAGTGACGCAAATTAATCACACATTTTTTATTGAGATATATAGAGATTTGTAAAGTATTTAATACTCTTATCAACATGCTAGTGGACAAATATGCTACTTTATGCAAATGTATGTAAATATCTATTATTGGAAATCAATTAACAACACAAAACAATGACAAATATTGTCCAGAAACCCTCACAGGTACTGCATTTAGCATAAAAAATATGCTTAAATCATAACATGGCAAACTCAAGTCCAGCAGTCAACAACAAGTGTCAGTGTGTCAGTGTGCTGACTTGACTATGACTTGTCCTAAACTGCATGTGATCATCATTAAGTGGGCATGTCTGTAAAGGGGAGACTCGTGGGTACCCATAGAACCTATTTTCATTCACATATTTTGAGGTCAAAGGTCAAGGGACCCCTTTGAAAATAGCCATGGCAGTTTTTCCTCGCCAAAATTTATCCTAAGTTTGGATCGTTATTTAACCTCCTTCCCGACAGGCTAGTATGACATGGTTAGTACCAATGGATTCCTTAGGTTTTCTAGTTTCATAGAGTGCCAGTATCTTCAATCTAGCTTTAAAACCGCTACAACCGAAAAATTGCGTTAAAGAAATTAGTGGCATTAAAACAAATTTGCGTTAACGCGTTATTATTACATAAACTTTGCCCAAGTCAAAATCATTATCAAAAGCATTCACACTCCTTGTGTCACATAAGAAGGAAATGTGGAATCTCATGTTTACGTACCACACAAAGGTTCCTCTTCTTCCTCCTCTTTCACTATTACATTCATATGCGGACTGGAAACGACGTCCTCTGGTCGGTCTTCTGGTTCTCGCAGGTTGTTTTCACACTGAGCTGCTTTGTCACAGTCAAGACCCTCTGAGGATTGGAGTCCAACTGCACTGGGCAAACTCTGACTGTCGGACACCTAGAAAAACAGTTTAATAAGAACAAACGGAAACAACGGTGTTCCAAAGAACTACAGTATATGTATAAATGCAGAACAAAAAGTTTAACATCTCAATCAAACTAGAAACACAGATTCTACTATGAAATTGCTGTGTATTGTCTCTACCTCAGAGCTGATGTTGTTGGTCAGGTCTCGCTGGGATGATTCACCAACTGCAGCTTGAACTGGATCTGAGATGACTTCTGTAACTGATCCGTTCTTGTTCTGTGTACACGACCTTTTGTGGTTTCTCAGAGTTCCTGCCAGTGAGAAGTGCCTGCCACAGTCCTTGCAGGTGTACGGCTTCTCTCCCGTGTGAATCCTGGTGTGCCTCCGAAGCTCTCCCGGAGCTACGAAAGACTTATCGCACTGTGTGCAGCTGTAGGGTTTTTCTCCCGTGTGAGTCCGCATGTGTGTCGTCAGAGTCCACTGCTGTGCAAACGTCTTACCGCAGTCGGAGCAGTGGTAAGGCGTGATGCCAGTGTGGAGACGCTCGTGTCTCACAAGTGTACCCGACAAGGCGAACCTTTTGTCACAGAAAGAGCACTGGTAGGGCCTCTCTCCGGTGTGAGTCCTCTGATGATCTCTCAGCTCGGCTGCTGAGTTACAGCTCTTATCGCAGTCCGAACACGGGAACTTCTTCCTCGTAAAGCCCGCAACAACCTCAGAGTGCATCGCCTCTAAGTGAGTTTTCAGATGCCAGTGTCGGGAAAAGCTCTTCAGACAGATGGAGCAGTGATACGGCCTCTCGCCGGTGTGCGTCCGCCGGTGCAGCCTGAGCTCACCCTGACTGGCAAACCTTTTCTCGCAGAAAGTGCATGGGAATGGCTTTTCCCCAGTATGGACCCTTTCATGGATCATGAGCAGCCCCTTTTCTGGAAATCTTTTCTCACACATGGAGCAAGGGAAAGGCCTCTCTCCTGAGTGAGTGCGTAGGTGGCGCTGAAGTTTAGAGGCGTAAGGGAAGTCTTTACCACACACTGAGCAGCTGTGAAGAGACGGCGGTTTTTCATTTTCACTTTGATCAAATGTCTTGGAGGGAGTCTCTGCAGGTACGATGCCAGGGATAGCACTCTCTCCTGTGGGAGCAGAGAGATGAGAAAGATTGTATTTAGGGAAACAAAAATGTTAAGGAAACAGTTCATCCCTAAACACAACGAACAGTGATGCTGTTCAGAGTCACACGTGTAGTAGAGTCTTATTGACTGTAGGTCAGTATGATGATGATTTTCCGCAATAAAATATTCAGTCTGAAGTTGTTATTTTATAAAACGTAGTACATCATTTACAGTCAGAGTTATCGCACAGCTATACAGGAATTAAATTGAAAATCTTAAAAGATTGAAAGGAAAAAAGCGCTCATCATACTGAGACTTAGGTGTCGATATTGGGAGAGAAAAAGTGGAATCAGTTTGTGATCACTATCATGTAGTCTTATTATTTTCTGTATATTAATCTTGTGTTCTCTATGACATTGTGTAATTTTAACATTATTTAGGTGGAAGCTTCAAATAAGCCCAGTGGCTTTTCTGCCTCTTCCTGCACTGTATATTATTTGTTATTTCTGTTATGTTTGTGTATTCTTAAATTGTGCAAAAATAAATAAATATAACAAAAAATATAAATAAATAAAAAATAAATCATTGCATCTCTATTCTGTGTGCAAGCTGTCAGACATGGTGCATTCAGGTACCTTCATGCATTCACATCATAATCTAGCACAGACCTCTCAATCTTTGCTGGGAATGCATAAAGATGACACTGGATGTTTATGCTGACTTTGAATAATCATTATATTTATTACACGGCTTTGTTGAATACTCGATTCTGATTGGTAAATCATGGCGTTCTACGGTGCGTTAGTTCTTTATAGCAGACTGTTGCAGTTCTGATGTCGAACTCTGGAGGACCAGTTTTGTGTCAAATTACTGATTTCTTAAGAAAGTAGCCGTGTAATAAGCAGGATAATGAACAGCTAGCAGGTCATTGTTTTGAAATAAACCCCTTCAGGGCGACGCAAGACCCCGATGCGAAATCGCCCTGTCGACGTTTATTTCACAACAATGACCGGCTCGCTGTACATTATCCCTTACAAGATAAATACTGCACTATAGACGAAGCGCAGAGTAAATATCTTGTTTGCTTTTAAACTTAATATTTAAGTTAATTTATCATTTAGAATAGCTCTTCTAACCATGCCTGTCAAACTTTTGACGAGTAGAACATCAAGTAACTGCAAATATTCTTTCATACATCACTAACATTAGACCTCCACAGCAGATACGTGTTGTGCTCCCTCTATCCCTCTGTAGGGCAGCAGCAAAATGTGTTTTAGACACCTAAAAGAAAGGCTCACCTAAAAGAATCAAGTGTATGCTATACTGTATATAGAATATTTTCCGACGGGGAACTGAACTGAAAGTGAGACGTATCTATACTATTTTTGTTTATGGAGTCTGGTGGCTTTGAAGAGAGCATAGATAAGTTTAAATTTCAGTTCAGTTCCCCATCAGAAAGTCTAAAAAGTCTAAAATAGGGTTTTGCTGCTGCCCTCGTCCACAGCAGTACATTGCTTTGCTCCAGTGACTTTACTCCTGTCTGTTTCTCCAAACTCCAGACCATCATCTACTGTAGTTAATACACGAACTATGGATAAGTACCTCATACAACCCCACTTCAAAACACTAGAACTATTCCTTCAAAGTGTGAATTCCCTAATTACTAATCATATTCCATCCAGATGTTACAGGGCTTTAAAAGAAAAATGGGAATACTTGTATGATGTATGTCAATGCAATAAAAACCACCCACAATAAATATAACCTCACTTGAAATGTTCAGTTTTCAAACTACTACTTCAGTTGTTTATGTGTTGGTTCATAATATATTGGCAACGACATTTACATATACAGAGCACCACCACAGTCTGCAGAAGCTCAGTGTGGACTCAAAATATTAAGTTTCACAAAGTTAGTATTCATTACACGGCTGTTAGATTGGATTGCATTGAGATGTATGGGGGGGGCTCTATTTTTCCTTTCACTCAGCGTACAGTATACTTTGCTGTCACAATTTATTTTCTCACCGAGATCTGAGAAGTCCACTTCTTCTCCATCAGAGTTGATCAGGCATCCAATTTCTTGCTGAGCTTCCTCAGCGAGGATCACAGCTGGTCCAAAGTCCTCTGGGTTTTCAGAGCCCATCTCTCAAACATACAACCTTGAAGAGGTGAAAAATCAAAAGTCAGAAAACAGACATTCAAATAACAATTTATGGCAAAGTACTAAATACACATCGCCAGACAGCTGCGACAGACACACTGCTGTTACTGACTCTTTGGACTATTAGTACATTATAGTGCTAACACTAGTCTGACATTGGATGTGCTTGAAATAATTATAATTAATTGCAAGACTTCAATATCAAGAGTCCTAATTACAATTCTGCAAAAGAGTGACCCAACAGTCAAAGTGATTTACTATGTTAAATAATGTTGTATATGTCAATCATAGTCCATTATTTCAAACATTATAAGCATAAACGAAGCCTACCTTGACGGACAAATCTGACAGCCATAAAGATATATTCGTTACCATATCCCAGATATCATATTCAGGGTTCTTGTAATTAGGATTAAATAATTATTTCAAACATTTTTGTCCCAGTAGATAAGTCCAGGGCTCAATTTCTTTCCCAGTACACCCCTGATCATAATCCCAAGGATTCATTCAGTGGCTGAGGATGTCCTTTTTTTATATTACATTCTGGGTAGATTTGCTGGGTAGCCCAGTGAGCTCTGTAGCATTAGCTTGGGGGACAAATTTGCTCCATCCCTTTAACTCCCACATTATTGTGATTTAAGTTAGACAGCAACCTAATTGACAAACCTGTTGGTATGTTATGGTGTCATAATTAACCCCATCAGGACCAGCACCAGATCTCTATAGGAGAAGTATCCTTGTCACTTGTGCCCCTCTACAACTAGTGCCTAAGCTCTGGAAGACATCCATCATCCTGCTCAAGGACACTTCAGCAGGGAGGATGCTGTGTTGTAACAGAGGTTTGAATCTGGCTGGGTATAATAACGATAAGCTATTCAGGTGCAACGCTATTTGACTATGTACTGTTACATCAGTTCATTCAGTAGCTGAGGATGTCCTTTTTTATATTACATTCTGAGTAGATTTAGATTTTCATCCTCCAGCACCAGATCTCTAATGGAAGAAGTATCCTTGTCACTTGTCCCCCCTCTACAACTAGTGCCTCAACCCTGGAAGACATCCATCATCCTGCTCAAGGACACTTCAGCAGGGTGGATGCTGTGTGTTGTAACAGAGAATATTTATCTGTGTACTGTTACAGTGCATACCATCAAAATAACTGACTGTTACTGTGCTTTCAAGTGGTTTGAATGTCTCAGGGGGAAACCTCTTTTTTCAGTTCTGGGTAGCCCAGTGAGCTCTGTAGCATTAGCTTGGGGGACAAATTTGCTCCATCCCTTTAACTCCCACATTATTGTGATTTAAGTTAGACAGCAACCTAATTGACAAACCTGTTGGTATGTTATGGTGTCATAATTAACCCCATCAGGACCAGCACCAGATCTCTATAGGAGAAGTATCCTTGTCACTTGTCCCCCTCTACAACTAGTGCCTAAGCTCTGGAAGACATCCATCATCCTGCTCAAGGACACTTCAGCAGGGCGGGATGCTGTGTTGTAACAGAGGTTTGAATCCGAGAAGTTTGAAATCAGTGCCTCAACCCTGGAAGACACACATCATCCTGCTCAAGGACACTTCAGCAGCAGGGCGGGATGCTGTGTTGTAACAGAGGTTTGAATCTGGCTGGGTATAATAACGATATTCAGGTGCAACACTATTTGACTATGTACTGTTACATCAGTTCATTCAGTAGCTGAGGATGTCCTTTTTTATATTACATTCTGAGTAGATTTAGATTTTCATCCTCCAGCACCAGATCTCTACAGGAGAAGTATCCTTGTCACTTGTCCCCCTCTACAACTAGTGCCTCAACCCTGGAAGACATCCATCATCCTGCTCAAGGACACTTCAGCAGGGCGGATGCTGTGTGTTGTAACATCTGGCTGGGTATAACCAGAAGCTATTCAAGGTGCAACACTATTTGACTGTGTACTGTTACAGTGCATACCATCAAAACAACTGATGTTACTGTGCTTTCAAGTGGTTTGAATGTCTCAGGGGGAAACCTCTTCTCTGTGCCTGGTAGCCCAGTTAGCTCTGTAGCATTAGCTTGAGGGACCAATTTGCTCCATCCCTTTAACTCCCACATTATTGTGATTTAAGTTAGACAGCAACCTAATTGACAAACCTGTTGGTATATTATGGTGTCATAATTGAACCCATCAGGAGCCCCCTGCAGCACAGACACCAGTGTTTGACCTCTGGATGAGATGATGTCTCCTGGTGGTGGTGACCAGCGCTCTGGTCAACGACCACCTCTCTGTTATTAGCCTGCTAGCCACTGACAGCTAGTCCACTAGCAAGGCTCATATTAGCCACTAGCTAACGGGTTGCCTCCCCTTAAGCTAGAGCCGCAGGTCAACAACAGTCCGGACACATTCACCATCGAGTCACACGTGAAGATAACCCCTTAAATCAGCTGCAAACATCACCTCGACACGTGTAACACCCAGCTAACTGAGCTAGCTACCGTTTAACAACAGACAATAGACATGTTGACCAACCTCAGCATTGATTTGTCCCTCAGGTGAAGAAGCTCCACAGAAGAACTTTATTAAACCACCTGGCGATGTTTCTACTTCTTTCTCATTTTCATGTTCATTATAGTCAAACAAGGTGTCATATTAATGTTACCTAACTCCTGAGTTAAGTTAAATAAGCGTTTGAATCTGATGATAACCTTTTCTAGCTTTAGCTGCTAGCCACTAGTAGGAGGGTTCGGAACTTCCGGTTGGCTTTTGTCACCACAATAAAAGCACCACTAATATATTTCTTCATCTTTTGTTTTTTTAAAGGCAGCTTTCATCCGTGATGTTGCATTACTGACACCTTTCAAAGTTAGGTTACTCCTACTAATGTATTTTCTTTCATTGTCTCTTATAGACTTTTATGGTGGATTCATGAATCAATCCATTTTAAACTGCTATTGTAATCGGATTAATTAAAGGTCCCATATCATGCTCATTTTCAGGTTCATACTCGTATTTTGTGTTTCTACTAGAACATGTTTACATTCTGTAATGTTAAAAAAAACGTTATTTTCTTCACACTGTCAGCCTGAATATACCTGTATTTACCCTCTGTCTGAAACGCTCTGTTTTAGTGCATTTCAATTGCGTTGCTAGACAACAGTTTTGGTCCATGTTTACTTCCTCAGCTGATGTTATTTACATACACTGCAACAAGAAATAAACTGGGACACATTTAGAATGTTTATGTTAGAAACCGTGTAAATATTGTATATTTGTGACATCACAAATGGACAGAAATCCTAACGGCTTGTTTCAAACGCACAATTTCTGAATACGGGCTGTGTGTGTTTCTCCGTATATTGAGTGTTTTGATAGTTTAACAGTATTTATAAACCACTTAAACCTCCTTTATAATATAAAAGACATGAAAATCTCACTTTTTACAATATGGGACTTTTAAATCTGGTATGTAAATGGTGTATTATGAAGGGTATAAAAGAATAATTAAATCTCTCAGTTAATGATCATATTTCCTTATTCTGTCTTTAGTAAATGAGGCATTAATTAGTGTAAATATGTCAATATTGTGTTAACAGCTTGTTTTTCTGACCCTAAGTGGCCGAAATCATTTGATGCAGTTTTTACAAACACATTAAATTAAACAAGTAAAAGTCAGCAAAGTGTATTTATCAAAAGTACAAGAACTCATTATACATATACCGTCAGTTTCATATTATTATCCAGTGTCAGTGGTGGAAAGTAACTAAGTACATGTACTCAAGTACTGTACAATTTTGACATACTGGCAAATATTGTATTTTTTACTGCACTACATTTAGAATTTTGCTGATACTACTACTGTACTTTTGCTAAAGGAACATTTTGAATTCAAAACTTTTACTTGTAATGGAGTATTTTAAACATTGTTTTTCTACTTATGTAAAGAATCTCAGTAATTAGTGTGTTTATATTTTATTCCTTTGGTGGGGAAAAGGTAAAGTGACAACATACACTTTTGGTTCATAACAGTAAAACAAGCAGGAAAGTTCCAAACTTTTTATTTTTTGAAAGCAGGTTTTCGAGGCATGTTGGACTGGTAAGACTAGAGGATGCCTCAGAATCCCTATGGAGGAACTGGACGACATGGCCAAAGAATAACAATCATCTGGGCTGCTTACTGAGACTTAGAACCAGATAAGATATTGAGCAGTGATAGATGGATGATGACTAATGTTCAAAGACTAAATCATTGGTTCCCAAACAGAGGAGCATTATTATTCTTGTGACATTATTGATTATTTACCACTAACGGCTGTTGTTTTGGTCTCCCCAACGGTTTTGTTGGAGGTTTTGGCTTCTTGTCGTGAATCTTCAGATGCGCTCGATAACCTTGGGAGTAATAGAAGCACTTGCCACATTTCTCACAGGTATACGGTTTCTCCCCGGTGTGAACTCGCAGGTGAACTTTCAGAATAGATGCTTTTGAGTAACTTTTACCGCAGATTGAGCAGAGGTGAGGCCGCTCTCCGGTGTGAGTCTTGAGGTGCAAGTTGAGGTTGGAGGATTGTGAAAATGCCCTCCCGCACTGATCACAGTGGAAATTCTTTTCTCCAGTGTGTATCAATTGGTGTTGTTTAAGTGCAGCTGCTGTGACGCAACTCTTTCCGCACCCTGAACAGAGGAAAGGTGAATCTCCTGAGTGTATGCGCTTATGCATTTCAAAATACTGTTCGTGTTTGAATGTCTTGCCACAGTCAGGACACGCGTAAGGCTTTTTGTGGCTCTCTCGGTGTTCCTCCAGCTGTTGTTTCTGAGGGAAGTCCATGCCACATTTTCCACACACATGAACCATTACAGGAGATTCTTTAGGCGGACTCTTCTCTTGAACTAATGTCCAATTTGGTAACTCTCCTGTGAGAAAAACAAAAACATTTATCATCATTTATTTTCAGACAGTTCTGCATTGTTAAGACACAGTAACACCAGCATTTAAAATATTGATATTTCACTGTGAAATCAATTCATATCAATAGAAAGACTGCAATTAGTGAATTTGCTTGAGTGGGAACTGTGCCACTTTTTTGGTGTGACCGGGCCTTCAGGGCATGGCATACACAAGTTCCACAATGTTAACCAATTATAATTTCTACACTTAAATCAAAAACAACACTTTGTAGCATAGGAAGACTTTAGTGAAAGCTACAAGTTAAGATTAATAAATTAAGATTCCACTGAAAAACACATGACAGGGGCTTTTCCACAAGCATCTCATAAAAAACAAGCATTGAATTAAAGATAAAGGAACTTCTTGTTGCCTCTGACCTTTGTGAACTTTCATGTGTGTTTTGAGGTTTCCACGCTGCGTGAATCCTCTTCCGCATATGAAGCACTTGAAAGGTCTTTTCCCTGAGTGAATCACAAGGTGTCGGTGCAGAGCGGTGTTGTTAGAGAAAACTCTCCCGCAGGTCGGACAGTCTTTCTTCTTGAGTCTGCGAGGCCCCTGGCATTGTTTTGGCTCCTCGGACAGCTTTTCCCAAGGCTGTTCATGGGAGCTGCTGTGTTCAGATTCTGGCCGTATTAAAGTTTCTTCTAAAATAAAAAAAAGGGAAAGGTAGTTAACATATGGTAATGTTTTCAAGGATAAAGCTGCTCCAATAGTAGTGTCACAAAACTGCAGACAGTCTCTCTCTCTCTCTCTGTTCCCTGTCGTTTCCTTTCTATCTGTGGATTGGCTATAATGGAGGGGGGGTATAATTACAGCCAAAAGATCTGTTTACAACCACGAAAAGCAAGCAGGCTAAGAAACCATGTTCTGTCTGTTTATCGATCTCCCCCGCTTTGTTTCAGTACTTTGGACAGTGCCGCACCTACACACAACAAACAGGGCAGTTAAGCGATGGTCACATGTATCTCCGCAAAAAAGTTTATTGTTTTTGCTATTTCTGTATCGATACATAATGCTTAAACAGGGCATGAGAAAGCAAAAACATGATTCGATGATCACTTGACGAAGACTTGACCAATCAGATTCAACTATGTACATTTCTTACTCTTGGACACCCCTACTGTTAATATTTGTACTGCCCCTTTTCCAATAAAACTACAATACAAATGTGATCTGCATTGAAATAAAATCATGTACCTTGAGTTTATTCCATTTTATTTTCTCTATATTATTTATGGATGCACCGATACTGGATCGGATATCGGGCCAATTCTGACTGAAATTCCTGGAATGGGTATCGGTAACAATGGGGCCGATCTATTCAATTCAATTCTATGTTTATATACTATTTAATATTATATACTGGAATTTAATTCCTGTTTAAATTTGACCAATAAAGATTTTAGTTTAAAGTTCAAACAGCATATTCTACATCATAACTGGTAGAATTTGAACAACATGACCAAAGTATTGATTATAAATCTGTAAGTGTTGTATCCCAGCCAACATGGTTATGCGGGCCCCACATGGGTTATGCTGGGGCAACCTGGGTACTAAGTGGGTATGGGCCCAAAATGGGCCTCTTATCTGGGGCCCACTTGGATCAACTAAGTAGGTCCCACATGGACTCCCCATGTGGGCTACCGATGTGGGTTCTAGGCGGGTCACTAATCGGAAATTAGTGCATGGGCTCAGAATGGGCAACACAAATGGGACCCACTTGGGTCAACTAAGTTGGTCCCTACCCGTGTGGTTCCTAGTTGGGTCACTACTGGGAAATTAGTGCATTGGGCCACCATGAAAACTGTGGACAAACCAACTTACAACCCATATTTCAGCCCATGGAGTCCCCATGTAGTTCCCACATAGAACTTAAACCTGGGGCCGAGATGGGTTTTGGTTTATGTTGCCCAGATTGGGCCCATAAAACACCCAGTGTACTCCTGCATGAAACCCACAAGGGCAATTGGCACGGGGCCATTATTGAACCCGCGAACAATCCCATATAGTGCCAATTTTTCAGCCCATTTACTACCCACATGGGCCCCACATACAAATGTTGGCTGGGATGTGTTCACAAAAAAACATAATACTGTACCACTTAAGTCAAACTCACCTATAGGTGCTGTTCTGTGATCCTGGTCCTGTTGTGTTTCAGGTCTGAGTTGTTCTTCATGGTGATTTACCTCTGGACCGGTCTTGTTGCTCAGGTGCATTGTCTATGATGTGGTGTTGTGTGGGAGGGGTGTGAGGTCAGAGGTCAGAGGATGGTGCTACAGAGGAAGTCCCAGAAGGCCAGGAGGGCTGCTCTGCTGGACAGCTCTCTTTAAAGTGCTCCTGATCCTGTGATCATGAGGTTTTAAATTATCACCACGTGTCTAATTATAGGGTTTCATTTAATGAACCAGAGTTGCAGCACAGACAACAGTATGTGACCTCTAGATGAGATATCTCAGCTAGGATGACCACCGTCTTTGAGGAAACTTGTTATTAGCCAGCTAGCTAGTCCACTAGCCTCCCCTTTAAGCTGTCACAAGTCAACAATGACAAATAACAGTCCCCACAGATTCACCACCGAGTCCAACGTGATTATAATACCTTAATACGTTCAAACAATGTGTTAAATTAATGCCTCCTAACTAATGAGTTAAGTTAAACTAGCGTTTGGATCTGAAGATAACGTTTCTAGCTTTAGCTGCTACCCAATAACAGCAATGTCGGAACTTCCGGTTGTGCTTTTGAAACCAAAATAAAAGCCCCACTAATATAACATATTTCATTGTAGTATCTTACAGACTTTTATGGTGTTTCATTATAATCCATTAATAAATCAATCAATTTAAAACAGCTATTATGATAGTCCTGATTAAATCTGGCATGCAAATGATATATTATAAAAGTATAAAGAGAATCATTAAATCTCTTATATTTACTTTTTCTGTCTGCACAGTAAATAATGAATTAATAGTGATAATATGTCAATGTTGTGTTAACAGTTTGTTTTTCTGCCTCTAAGTGACCAAAATCAGTTGATACAGCTTTTGCAAACACATAAAAGTAAACAGTAACATTAGTAAAAGTATAAGAACAGTGCAATTATCAAAAGTACAAGTACTCATTCTAAATATACTGTCAGTTTAATGATAATATTCAGACTGAGTGGTGGAAAGTTACTAAGCACATTCGCCCAAGTACTGTACTTAAGTACAATTTTGACATACTTGTACTTCACCTGGAAATATTGTACTTTTTACTTCACCACATTTATCTGACACTTATAGTTATGTTTTTTTTAAATATATAAAATATATATGCTTATATATGATGCAATCCCAATCAATGATGATATTTCCTTATTCTGTCTTTTCAATAAATTATGAATTAAAAAACTAAATCATTCAATCCCAAACAAAGGAGCAGGAGGCACACAGGATAAGGAAAAAGAAATGTGGCACAGCAGACACTTTGAGTTGTCAAATACAGGTGTAATTAATGGCATTATTATTTGCTGCAATGCGTTACAGTAATTGCTGGAACAAAGCCATAATAAATGTTATTACATCCACATGTGCTTTTCTTGCAATGACGATGCAAAATGTCTTCTTTGAAGAAGCAAAAGCACCCTGATGAGGGTATCAACATTATAATTCACATTTTTTTACTTCCGCAGAGGGGCATGGCAGAAATAATTTGAGCAACACAATTTGTATACAAAAATAAATTGATAGAAGTACACTGTTATCCTATCATATTGCTTGAACAATCACTTCAGTCACCTGAAAGATATTTTATTTCACACATGGGCAAACTGTAATAGATTTACTTTTACAGTTTATACTCTCTCAGACTATTGTGAATTGCTAGGTGATATTATTGATTATTTACCACTAACGGCTGTTGTTTTGGTCTCCCCAATGGTTTTGTTTGAGGTTTTGGCTTCTTGTCGTGAATCTTTAGATGCTTTCGATAACCTTGATCGTAATAGAAGCGCTTGCCACATTTCTCACAGGTATACGGTTTCTCCCCGGTGTGAACTCGCAGGTGAACTTTCAGAACAGATGCTTTTGAGTAACTTTTACCGCAGATTGAGCAGAGGTGAGGCCGCTCTCCGGTGTGAGTCTTGAGGTGCAAGTTGAGGTTGGAGGATTGTGAAAATGCCCTCCCGCACTGATCACAGTGGAAATTCTTTTCTCCAGTGTGTATCAATTGGTGTTGTTTAAGTGCAGCTGCTGTGACGCAACTCTTTCCACACTCTGAACAGAGGAAAGGTGAATCTCCTGAGTGAATGCGTGTATGCATTTTAAAATAATGTTCGTTTTTGAATGTCTTGCCACAGTCAGGACACGCGTAAGGCTTTTTGTGGCTCTCTCGGTGTTCCTCCAGCTGTTGTTTCTGAGGGAAGTCCATACCACACTCTCCACACACATGAACCATTACAGGAGATTCTTTAGGCGGACTCTTCTCTTGAATTAATGTCCAATTTGGTAACTCTCCTGTGAGAAAAACAAAGACATTTATAGTCATTTATTTTCAAACAGTTCTGCATTTTTTATTAAAAAAACAACAACATTGAATTAAAGACAAAAGAGCTTCTTGTTGCCTCTGACCTTTGTGAACTTTCATGTGTGTTTTGAGGTTTCCACGCTGCGTAAATCCTCTTCCACATATGAAGCACTTAAAAGGTCTTTTCCCTGAGTGAATCACAAGGTGTCGTTGCAGAGCGGTGTTGTTAGAGAAAACTCTCCCGCAGGTCGGACAGTCGTAGTTCTTCTTGAGTCTGCGAGGCCCCTGGCATTGGATTGGCTCCTTGTACGTCTTTTCCTCAGGCTGTTCATCGGAGCTGCTGTGTTCAGATTCTGGCCGTCTTAAAGTTTCTTCAAAAAAGTGAAAAAAAACATAAGGTAGTCTACATATCGTAATATTTTCTAAGGAACATTTATAAAGCTCCTCCAATAGTAGCAATCTCATTTGTCACATTGGGGCAGCAGAAACAAGGGGGCAACATTACTATTCCTGTCATGAAACTCCAGACAGTCTCTCTCTCTGTACCTTGTTGTTTCCTTTCTGTCTGTGAACTGCTACAATGGGGGGACGTATTTAAGGCCGAAAGTTCTATTTACAACCACGAAAAGCAGGCAGACTAAGGCTGTAAACACTTTGCACGTCTAGAGTATTTTTCCACTGCATTAGCTTTAAATCATGTGTGGACACCCAGGCTATACAAAATACTCTCTTCCTACTCTCCACTCTTTCCCTTTGTCCTGCGTGATTACCGCTACGGCTTTAGGCCGACCGGCAAAATGGGTGCTTGCCCTGGAGGAGCGCATATAAACCGGGCACTCCGTTGCCATCAGTGGAGACATTCAGGCCATGTTTCATCAAGAGCCTAACACTTCAGGCAGGTTCTCCCATTTGACACCATCGGCAACCGAGGTTGTACTATCAACGCCCTGCAGAGGTATGCCAGAGAGGATCCAGACAGTGATAAGGAGGTGGTGGACTCTGTCAAGAATGCCTTCTATGCCTTCAGAGGCTGCCCTCCATGGCGCAGATCCGAACTTTCCTGGACAAGCCGCAAACAGTGATGGCTAAAGGCGGCTTTGAAATCAGACAATGGGCCAGCAATAAAGCTGAGGTGGTACAGCACCTGCAACTTCATACCAAACCTACCAGCAGTGAGCTATGGCTCTCTCAACCAGGAAGCAGTCCTCAAGAACCCACCTCGGGTCTACAATGGAGTTGTCTCCCTGACACCCTCAGTTACAAGCATTGAGTGGCCTCATCTGCCAAGAAGCCTACGCTGCGCTCCATCTACCGGGTCCTCGCCAGCCAGTATGATCCTTTGGGTTATCTGCTCCCTTCCACCACCAGAGCCAAAGTGATCGTCCAAGATCTGTGGCAAGCCAAAAGGGATTGGGATGACCCACTTCAACCACCAGAACTCAGGGATTGATGGCTCCGCTGGGAGCGAGAACTGGAAGGCTTATCACAAGTCCAATTGCCAAGGTGTTATGTCCCACTATATGCCGACAAGATGGACACGGAACGAGAGCTGCATGTCTTCTGCCATGTTTTGTTCCAGGCTTATTGTCTGTGAGTTTCCTGACTCCTTCCTGAGCTCCTTTGAAACTAG
Source organism: Sebastes umbrosus (assembly GCF_015220745.1). Taxonomy (NCBI): domain Eukaryota; kingdom Metazoa; phylum Chordata; class Actinopteri; order Perciformes; family Sebastidae; genus Sebastes; species Sebastes umbrosus. Next base: position 17,462,594 of record NC_051271.1, read on the forward strand.
ATTTTAGTTTAAAGCTCAAACAGCATATTCTACATCATGCCTGGTAGAGTTTGAACAACAAGAAAGACCAAAGTCTTGATTATCTTGAGTATAAATCTGTAAATACCACTCCAGTCAGACTCACCTGTAGGTGCTGCTCTGTGATCCTGCTCCTGTTGTGTTTCAGGTCTGTGTTCTTCTTCATGGGGGTTTACCTCTGGACTCATCTCACTCAGGTGCATTTTCTATGAAAACAACAGTCCCGACAGATTCACCATCGAGTCCAACGTGAAAATAACACTTTAAATGATCTGTAAATATCTCAACCTCCTGAGTAACACTGAGCTAACTGAGCTAGCTAACGTTTAACAACAGACATGTTGACCAACCTCAGCAGTGATTTCTCCCTCAGGTAAAAAGTACTCTCCCGACAGTTTATTGAAACGACTTGGCGATATTTCTACCTTTCATGCTCAATACGTTCAACCAAGGTGTCATATTAATGCCACCTAACTAATGTGTTAAGTTAAAGAAGCGTTTGGATCTGAAGAAAACGTTTCTAGCTTTAGCTGTTAGCCACTAACAGCAGTACCGGAACTTCCGGTTGTGCTTTTGAAACCAAAATAAAAGCCCCACTAATATAACATAATTTCATTGTAGTATCTTATAGACTTTTATGGTGTTTCATTATAATCCATTAATAAAATCAATCCATTTAAAACAGCTATTATGATCGGACTGATTAAATCTGGCATGCAAATTATATATTGCCGTCACCCTGCACTATATTCATTTTTAACAGTCTCTTCTGCACTATATTCACTTTTTTAATAGTCGTGTATCACAGCTGTTACCCTGCACTATATTCAGTTTTAACAGTTTTCTTCATCTCCTTGTATTTTTATATCTGGTATATTTTTTTGTACTTTGTAATTTGCACTACTAACTTTTTTACTGCCTTTTTACTAACATGTTTTGCACTATGGAACTGTGATGCTGACAACTTGAATTTCCCTCGGGATCAATAAAGTTACTATCTATCTATCTATTATAAAAGTATAAAGAGAATAATTAAATCTCCCAATTAATGATGAAAATCAGTTGATACAGCTTTTGCAAACACATAAAAGTAAACAGTAACATTAGTAAAAGTATAAGCAAAGTGCAATTATCAAAAGTACAAGTACTCATTCTACATATACTGTCAGTTTAATGATAATATCCAGACTGAGTGCTGGAAAGTAACTAAGCACATTCGCCCAAGTATTGTACTTAAGTACAATTTTGACATACTTGTACTTAACTTGGAAATATTGTACCTTTTACTGCACTACATTTATCTGACAAGTATAGTTAGTTATGTTTTTTTTTAAATATATAAAAAACATATATGCTTATATATGATGCAATATTATACTACTAATCTCCACTTTGAGGAACGGCAACACTAAAATACTCTTTGAGGAACTGCAACACTAAAATACTCTTTGAGGAACTGCAACACTAAAATACTCTTAGGTGTATTTGTTAATGATAAAAGGAGAATAATATAATATTCTATAACACTTTGAACGGAGCCATTCGGCCTTATGAGTACTTCTACTTACTTTAAGTAGCTGATAATACTTCTATACTTTCACTTCAGTAACATTTTTAATTCAGAACTTTTACTTGTAACGGAGTATTTTTAGACCATTGTATTTCTACTGTTACGTGAACATATTCCGTTGTGGTTGGAGTAAAAAGTAATCCTCTGGTGGGTAAAAGGTTAATGACAACTTACCCTTTTGGGTCAAAAAACGATAAAACAAGCTGGACAGTTCCAAACTATTTATTTTTTGATGAGCAGGAGGCACACATGATCAGGGAAAAATGTGGCACAGCAGACACTTTGAGTTGTCGAATACAGGTGTAATTAATGGCATTATTATCTGCTGCATTGTGTTAAAATAATTGCTGCAACAGAGCCATAATAAATGTTATTACATCCACATGTGCTTTTCCTGCAATGAAGATGCAAAATAAGAGCGCTGTGTCGTTAACAAGGTTATCAACATGTTAGGGAAAAAACATGCGGTTCATGTTCTTGATAAGGTTATTTCAATAAAATGTGATAATTGCTTCTGAAGAGGGGCATGACAGAAAAAGTTGACTACACCATATGCTACATGTGATAACTATCATATTGCTTGATCACCTCAGTCACTTGAAAGACATTTTATTTCACACATGGGCAAACTGTAATATATTTACTTTTACAGTTTATACCCTCTCAGACTATTGTGAATTCCCAGGTGACATTATTGACTTTTTACCACTATCGGCTGTTGTTTTGGTCTACCCAACGGTTTTGTTGGAGGTTTTGGCTTCTTGTCGTGAATCTTCAGATGCGCTTGATAACCTTGAGAGTAATAGAAGCGCTTGCCACACTTCTCACAGGTATACGGTTTCTCCCCGGTGTGAACTCGCAGGTGAACTTTCAGAATAGATGCTTTGGAGTAACTTTTACCGCAGATTGAGCAGAGGTGAGGCCGCTCTCCGGTGTGAGTCTTGAGGTGTATGTTGAGGTTGTAGGATTTTGAAAATGCCCTCCCGCACTGATCACAGTGGAAATTCTTCTCTCCAGTGTGTGTCAACTTGTGTTGTTTAAGCGAATCTGCCGAGGCATAATTCTTTCCACACTCTGAACAGAGGAAATTTGAATCTCCCGAGTGAATGCGCTTATGCATTTCAAAATACTGTTCGTTTTTGAATGTCTTGCTACAGTCAGGACATGCATAAGGCTTTTTATGGCTGTGGCGGTGTTCCTCCAGCTGTTGTTTCTGAGGGAAGTCCATGCCACACTCTCCACACACATGAACCATTACAGGAGATTCTTTAGGCGGATTCTTCTCTTGAAGTAATGTCCAATTTGGTAACTCGCCTGTGAGAAAAACAAAGACATTTAGTCATTTACAGTTCTGCATTTTTAAGGCACAGTCACAGCAGCATTTAAAAGATTAATATTTCACTGTGAAATCAATTCATATCAATGGAATTACTTCAATCAGTGGGTTTGCTTGAGTGGGCAAATTCAACCCACGTACATTTTTTGCTTTTAGGCCATGTTGCATCATCACTTTTATTAAATTACCACAGGCAGACAGTTATGAGAAAGGAGTAAATGGTACAAATTTATCTTTTGAAAAAATAAACATTCGTCCCTTAAGAGACTGAGTTTTGAATTTTGCTGTGTCACTTGGTGTGACCCTCCTTTAGGGCATAGCTAACACAAGTTCCACAATATTGATCAATTAAAATTTCTGCACATAAATCAAAGACAACACTTTGTAGCATAAGAAGACTTCTGTGGAAGTACGAGATCAGATCTACATAATTTAACTGTCATTTAATAGGAGAAAAAAAATTAAGATACAAATAAGTTTAGTAGAAATTAAAGGTAGTATTGATAACATTTACAGTATAACATCCAGCCACTAGATGTCACACTCTCCCTCATCTGTTCAATTGCATTCACTTCACAACAAGTGGTTGCCAGTTCGTTGGTGAAGGGAATGATTCAGACAGACCGTCATGTCAAGTGATGAATCTTTCGTGGTAATGAAGTCATTTTCCAACATGTAGCCATAGAATTACATTAGCTATAGATTTAGGTTACTTTGTTTCTATACGCAGGTTTACGGCGTACTTATTTTCCAGTCGGCCACCCACATCTAAATCCCCTCTGATGCGCATCTTCGTTATACATTGTTTGAGGGAACTATAACATTATGCTAACTGGACACAACCATTACTAATGCTAACGTAGCTCCTCAGGGATTGAAGCGTTTATTTTTTTGTCATTTTGACAATCTAACCGGTGACAACACATTAGTTAAGGTTGCAAGGACTATGGCTGTTGGTAGTTGTTGGTTTTGTTTAAATTTGCAAAATTCAAATTTTATGGGTTATTGTTGTTCGGACGGTTAAGCTAAGATAGTTAATATGTGCTAACGTCAGTTGTCACTTGTTGCCATGGTAAATATTCACATATCCTGCAGCCTGATGGAGACACCGGTGTCAGTGCGACTACGCATGGCAGAGGAAGCCTCCTTTTATCGCACTTGGGATAGTGAAGCCGAGCGCTTACTGTCAAACTCAGCCATTTATCAGTTTTTTCCACACTAACTGGCATCTTCATTGCTGACGACACGGGGATACCACGTGATACCAACGTCGTTATACGATGGCTCACAAGCCTTGTTAGAAGTGGGAACCAAACGTCAGATATCTTCCACAGAGATAAACAAAACATTCATTTTGGACCCACCACAACTTTTAAAATGATTAATTCACAATCCTAATTATTTTTTCAGGAAAAGCCATACTTTTAATCTGTATCTTTCTAAAACCTCTGTGAATGTATTATGTTTTAAAAATTATTCATCTACATAGAAATGTTATCAATAAGACCTTTAAGAATTCAATGAAAACACATGACCAGTGATTTCCACAAGCATCTCATTCTCAAGAGAAAGGAACTTCTTATTGCCTCTGACCTTTGTGAACTTTCATGTGTGTTTTGAGGTTTCCACGCTGCGTGAATCCTCTTCCACATATGAAGCACTTGAAAGGTCTTTTGCCTGAGTGAATCACAAGGTGTCGTTGCAGTTCGGTGTTGTTAGAGAAAACTCTCCCGCAGGTCGGACAGTCTCTCTTCTTGTGTCTGCTTGGCCCCTGTTTTGGCTCCTCGGACGGCTTTTCCTGAGGCTGTTCATGGGAGCTGCTGTGTTCAGATTCGGGCCGTCTTAAAGTTTCTTCTAAAAAGAGAAAAAAAAAAAAACAGGTAGTATACATATGGTATTGTTTTTTAAGGAACATTTATAAAGCTGCTCCAATGGTAGCAGCAGGTATGAAAACCTGAAAAGGCACACCTCCATAGGGACTGCCCATAGTTCAGCCAGCCCATCCGTTCAGGAAATACACACTCTCATTGCAACAAACAGAAGCACATGGCTAATTATTATGCAGAATGACATCATCGGACCTTTCCATCTCATTGCCTTGAATGCCTTTGTTGGTTGGTTGGTTGGATTAATTGGTTAGGTTTAGGTATGAGGAGTGAACAAAATATAGACACCCTGCACACCACATTCCTCGGGTCATCAAGGTGCACGGTAACATGTAGGTGTATCATGCCCAGAGGGGAGTCAGGTGCAACACAAATGACACAGACAACACCCTTTTCACCAGTCCTGTGTCGTTCCATATAGATAGATAGATAGATAGATAGATAGATAGTAACTTTAATGATCCCGAGGGAAATTCAAGTTTCCAGCATCACAGTTCTATAGTGCAAAACATGTTAGTAAAAAGGCAGTAAAAAAGTTAGTAGTGCAAAGTACAAAAAAATATACCAGATATAAAAATACAAGGAGATAAAGAAAAACTGTTAAAACTGAATATAGTGCAGGGTAACAGCTGGGATACACGACTATTAAAAAAGTGAATATAGTGCAAAAGAGACTGTTAAAAATGAGTATAATGCAGTAACTCCAGTAGCTTAGTCTATGAAAGTGCACTGTGTGCATTACTATCTGTTTTGTCCCAGGCTTATTGTCTGTTTCAGTTTAAAGCTCAAACTGCATATTCTACATCATGCCTGGTAGAATTTGAACAACAAGAAAGACCAAAGTCTTGATTATCTTGAGTATAAATCTGTAAGAGTTGTACACAACACCACTCCAGTCAGACTCACCTGTAGGTGCTGCTCTGTGATCCTGCTCCTGTTGTGTTTCAGGTCTGTGTTCTTCTTCATGGGGGTCTACCTCTGGACTCATCTCACTCAGGTGCATTTTCTATGAAAACAACAGTCCCGACAGATTCACCATCGAGTCCAACGTGAAAATAACACGTTAAATTAGCTGTAAATATCACAACCTCCTGAGTAACACTGAGCTAACCGAGCTAGCTAACGTTTAACAACAGACATGTTGACCAACCTCAGCAGTGATTTCTCCCTCAGGTAAAAAGTACTCTCCCGACAGTTTATTGAAACGACTTGGCGATATTAACTTCTCTCTCATTTTTTATGCTCAGCGCGTTTAAACAACGTGTTAAATTAATACCACCTAACTAATGAGTTAAGTTAAAGAAGCGTTTGGATGTGAAGATAACGTTTCTAGCTTTAGCTGCTAGCCACTAACAGTAGTACCGGAACTTCCGGTTGTGCTTTTCAAAATAAAAGCTTCAGAACCTGCTGCTGCTAGAGTCCTCACTAAGACCAAGAAAGTGGATCATACCAGTCCAGTTCTGAGGTCTGTACACTGGCTCCCTGTCTCTCAGAGAAATTGATTTCAAACTACTCCTGCTGGTTTACAAAGCACTAAATGGTTTAGGGCCAAAATACATTTCTGATCTTCTGCTATGTTATGAACCATCCAGACCTCTCAGGTCATCTGGATCAGGTCTGCTTAGTGTCCCCAGAGTCACAACTAAACATGCAGAAGAATCAGCGTTCAGTTTTTATGCACCAAATATTTGGAACAAGCTCCCAGAAACCTGCAGGACTCCAACTCTGAGATCTTTTAAATCAAAGCTTAAAGCTTTCCTGTTTGCTGCTGCCTTTTATTAAACCAGATAATTTTCTTATATTGCCCAAGAGCTTTTACTCTTGTGTGTTATACTCTATTTTAGCTTCTATCCTAGCTTTTATTTTTAGCTTGTTTTTATTTTCTAATCTTTAATGTTTTTATAACTGTTTTAATTATGTCTTAATGTTCTTTTGCACTTTGTCACAATGTTCTTGAATGTTTATGTAAAACACTTTTAATTGCCCTGTTGCTGAAATGGGCTCTACAAATAAAGCTGCCTTGCCTTGTCTTCACTATTTCTTTAATTGTCGTCGCTTATAGGCTTTTATAGTGTTCATGTTTACTTATAATACATTAATCAATCCATTTTAAACAGCTATTATAATCGGATTGATGGAATCTGGCATGTAAATTATGTATTATAAAAGTATAAAGACAATCATTAAATTAATCAGTTATTGATTATATTTCCTTATTCTGCCTCTCCACATCAGATCTGCTCCCTCTACAGAGTCTTTCAAAGCACAGCTCAAGAAGACACACCACTTTTCTTTGGCTTTTGAATGTACTTGAATTGTGATTACTAATTGGCCTTTTTATAAATGCTCATTATAACAGTCTTTTACTCATGGATTTTATCTTGGTCTCTGTCTGTGGATGTGTGTGATTTAGTTGTCTGCTCTGTTGACCTGTTTTTATTCTGCCTATGTCTGTAAAGCACTTTGGTCAGCTCATGTTGTTTTAAATGTGCTATAGAAATAAATTTGACTTGACTTGACTATTCTTCATTTTATTTGCTGTATAATTTATAATTTATTTTTATATTATTTTTATACTGTAAAATATTTTTGCAGAATTGTAATGAAAAATCTGAACAAGAGAATATATTGTATTGAACTCTTGAAATAAAGTATTTTTTAAAAAAAATAAAACTTTTAGCGCCACAGCGGTCAAAAACCAAACCCTTTGTCCTTCCGGGGTGAAACACCAAACGACAACAGTTCCTACACTCTTTGGTTCCTACGGGAGCCCCTAGATACAAGCACAGCGACGCCCAATGTACACACAGTAAATAACAAAATAATGTCTGGTTATTCCAACAACATATTTGGCTCATAAAAGGACATTACTACTCATATTATTACACTATTATTCATAAGGTACTTTCAAACGGCTCTCAACATATAAAGCTGAAAACAGATGCCGTCTTACAAAAACAAATCTTTACATTTTTTTCCTTCTAAAGAGGGGCATGACAGAAAAAGTTTCAGAACCATAATTTGTTATCAAAAATAAACTCCCAACAATGACAGTATACTATTATCCTGCGGCATGTTCATGATAACCCAATGCATAAAGCAGCATATACAGTATTTGTGTATGAAGATACAAAAAAGTTCTGACTTAAAATACAAGCATATATAAAGTAATTCAATGCAGAGTATAAAATATATTTAAGTACAAGCTTTTTGTTTTATTTTGCCAAGAAAGCAGTAAAAACTTTTCCTTTGTAACACACCAATGTATAACGTGATCTGTGGAGTCAAAATATATGATAAAATCAACTCTGGTCAAAGGTCAAGTTTAAGTGAATCACATTTAAAGACACAGAAACAAATATTATCAACAATGATTCACAATATTATAATTTATTTTCTTTAATACTATAGTACAATACATGTATTTAACAACAAAACTGACTGTACACCATATACATGTGATACTATCATATTGTGTGAACAATCACTTCAGTCACTTGAAAGATATTTTATTTCACACAACTGTAATAGATTTACTTTTCCAGTTTATACCCTCTCAGACTATTGTGAATTCCCAGGGGACATTATTGATTATTTACCACTATCGGCTGTTGTTTTGGTCTACCCAACGGTTTTGTTGGAGGTTTTGGCTTCTTGTCGTGAATCTTCAGATGCGCTTGATAACCTTGAGAGTAATAGAAGCGCTTGCCACATTTCTCACAAGTATACGGTTTCTCCCCGGTGTGAACTCGCAGGTGAACTTTCAAATCGCATGCTTTGGAGTAACTTTTACCGCAGATTGAGCAGAGGTGAGGCCGCTCTCCGGTGTGAGTCTTCAGGTGCACGTTGAGGTGGGAAGATTGTGAAAATGCCCTCCCGCACTGATCACAATGGAAATTCTTCTCTCCAGTGTGTGTCAACTCGTGTTTTTTAAGCGAATCTGCTGTGACGCAACTCTTTCCGCACTCTGAACAGAGGAAAGGTGAATCTCCTGAGTGTATGCGCTTATGTATTTTAAAATAATATTCATTTTTGAATGTCTTGCCACAGTCAGGACATGCGTAAGGCTTTTTGTGGCTCTCTCGGTGTTCCTCCAGCTGTTGTTTCTGAGGGAAGTCCATGCCACATTTTCCACACACATGAACTGTTAGAGATTCTTTAGGCGGACTCTTCTCTTGAACTAATGTCCAATTTGGTAACTCGCCTGTGAGAAAACAGAGACATTTATAGTTATGTATTGTAAACGCAATCACACCAGCATTTAAAAGAATTTTAATTATTAAGTTAACATTACAAATAAAGATAAAAGAGCTTCTTGTTGCCTCTGACCTTTGTGAACTTTCATGTGTGTTTTGAGGTTTCCACTCTGGGTGAATCCTCTTCCACATATGAAGCACTTGAAAGGTCTTTTCCCTAAATGGATCACAAGGTGTCGTTGCAGAGCGGTGTTGCGAAGGAAAACTCTCCCGCAGGTCGGACAGTCATAGTTCTTCTTGAGTCTGCGAGGCCCCTGGCATTGTTTTGGCTCCTCAAATGGCTTTTCCTGAGAGCTGCTGTGTTCAGGTTCTGGCCGTCTTAAAGTTTCTTCTAAAAAGAGAAAAAAAATAGAATTACCACCTTGCGGTTGTATTCCTCCGCCAACCAGTAAGTTTACATCCATGTCTGTCTAAAAATCTATTCAGTTCATCCTTGAGTCCAAGTTGACGTTTGTGCCAAATTTGAAGAAATTCCCTCAAGGCGTTCCTGAGATATCACGTTCATGAGAAAGGGTCGGATGTACAGACGACAACCTGAAAACATAATGCCTCCGGCCACAGCTGTCGCCGGGGGGAGGCATGACAACATAAGGTAGAGTACATATGGTAATGTTTACTAAAGCCAAGTTTACCCTACATGACATTCAAAGTCGTCAGATTGCTGTACTGTTCACACTACACAACTTGCTGTCTTGTAATCGTGAGTCTTTAAGTCGTGGTTTTCACACTACATGACTGACCGGAGACAGGAGGTCACACACTACAAGATCTTTCAAACTACATTTTGTCATGAAAACACACAAGAAATACATTGTAAATGATGTGATACCATACACGAGATACATTGCTGATGTTGTTGTTTGTTGGGTGGTTTCCATACTCTTTTTTTACTATTTATTCCTCTAGGTGCAACAACAACTTTGCTCTGTGTTGCAAATGCAGCAGATACAGTAAGTTCCTGTTACAGGCGACCCCTCCTCCTCCAGGTTTCCCCTCAACCCTGGTAGAATTTAAAACAACATGAAAGACCAAAGTCTTGATTATCTTGATTATAAATCTGTAAGAGTTGTATGTGTTCACAAAAAACATAACACTGTACCACTACGGTCAAACTCACCTATAGGTGCTGTTCTGTGATCCTGGTCCTGTTGTGTTTCAGGTCGGAGTTCTTCATGGTGATTTACCTCCAGACCCGTCTTGTTGCTCAGCTGCATTGTCTCTGATGTGGTGTTGTGTGGGAGGAGTGTGGGGAGCCCGAGTTCAGAGGATGGTGTTACAGAGGAAGTCCCAGAAGGCCAGGAGGGCTGCTCTGCTGGACAGCTCTCTTTAAAGTGCTCCTGACCCTGTGACCATGAGAGGTTTTAAATTATCACCACGTGTCTAATTATAGAGTTTCATTTATTGTTGTGGTATTTGCACTCAACATATATAGACAACAACAGATGCCATCTTAAAAAAATAAATCTGCCTCGAAACATTAGTATTATAAATTGATTATGCCATTGATACATAATGCGAGGCACAATCAAACGTGAAGATGCAGATGTTTGGTACCAAAGGCTGGATTTATAGCACCACCCACTGATAGTTTACAGTAACTTCCACCCAATTCAGTCACTTTCTTACATTAAGTGAGGCCAAGTGTTTCTTCTTGTCCACTTTAACTTGGAGGTCGAAGTATCACTTACCACCGTTCCCCTGAGCAGGGCACTGAAATTAATGCTTGCTCCTGCTGGAGCACCATAGGCCTGGTGGTGGCCCTCTGCTGCGCTCCAGTGGGATGTATTTGGGTTTTTGTCCGACAGGTTGAATGCTGTATGATGACCAACGTTCCAGGCAGATGTCTGGAAAATATAAAACAATAATGAATGTGATGTGAACAGGCAGAGAGTTAATTTTAACATCTACAGGATGTGATTTCTCTGACCTGACTGTGGTTCTCTGCAGCATGATTTTCTTGGTTGCCAAGGTGATGCTGGGGCCTATTTCCTGTATAAACAAATGACTCACTTTCATTATATCATAGCCATTGGTCAAGTGACATAACAATACCTCAGTAATGTGTTTAAAGCTTGTGACTTTTATAATACAACTTACAGATATCATCTTAAGTAAATATTTAAACACAGTTTGCACTTGTCTTGAGTTATATTGTAATTAGGACTGTCAACTGATTGAAATACTTAATCGCCATTAATCACATGATTGTCCACAGTTAGTCCACTTTTTTCAGTTCAAAATGTACCTTAAAGGTCAAGTATTTAATACTCTTATCAACATGGGAGTGGGCAAATATGCTGCTTTACGCAAATGTTTGTATATATTTATTATTGGAAATCCATTAACAACACAAAACAATGACAAATATTGTCCAGAAACCCTCACAGGTACTGCATTTTACATAAAAAATATGCTCAAATCATAACATGGTGAACTCAAGCCCAACAGGCAACAACAGCTGTCAGTGTGACAGTGTGCTGACTTGACTATGACTTACCCCCAAACCTGAGCCCCCTACAACCTAAAAATTGCAAGTTGCGTTAATGCGTTAAAGAAATTAGTAGCGTTAAAAAAAATTAGCGTTAATGCTTTATTATCGCATTAACTTTGACCAGCCCTAATTGTAATTTGTAAAACAATATTTCCACATATAGTGTTTACTTATCTTATGAAGTCATTTTCCATTTTGGAATAAAGCTTTTGTTTCATATAATCCAGATTTTCTGATTTATTCATAAATATAATAGTTAAATTTACTTCATGAAATGGCTGCACCATGAAAATTTGGTTTTAGGTCTTTAATTATTTACTCAAAATTGTGCAAATAAGAGGTGTTATTTGACACTAGTTACATGTAATATGTAGAGCAGAAAAATCAAGCATAGGTATATAATATTTATATAAATAGTTGATGGAATCCTTTTATGTCCCACCTTCGCCCAATGTCAGCTGGGATAGGCTCAAGCGCTCAAGAGCTTGGGTAAATAGCATTTTGATGCTAAAGCATACCTACTTTGACCAAAATGTGCAGGAACACCACTGGGAAGCTACGGAATGATATAACAACCTAAAAAAAAATAATAATAATGGACCCACCCTTTAAATGTTCACGTTGTGAAGTGCATGGTCATGGATGATACAGTCAATCAACACACCTACCGAGGTCTGGAGGCTCCCTGGTCAGGTCCTCTCCATCTGAATCAGGTGGATCTCTCTGGGGGATCTTCTTCCTGGTCCTCCCCAGCTGTCTGGGTCTGCCCAGCTGCCTGGTGGGCCCCATGGGTTTGGCACTGTGAGTCTTCTTATGGCTGTTGTAGCCTTGCCTGTAGTAGAAACTCTTCCCACACTCGTCACACTGGTACGGCTTCTCTCCTGTATGAACTCTGAGGTGAACTTTAAGCTCTTCAGCTCTCACATAACATTTACCACAGATGGAGCAGAGGTGAGGCCTCTCTCCAGAGTGCGTCGCATGGTGCGCTCTCAGAGTAGAGTCCTGCTTGAACCTTTTTCCACATATAACGCAGGGGAAAGGTTTCTCTCCTGTGTGATCTCGCATGTGGTTCTCAAGTCCCTTTGAGGTCTGGAAACCTTTATCACACTGGGAGCACTGGTGGAGATTCAGACCCTGGTGACCAGCTTTGTGTTCTTCTAATTTCTGGACATTCATGAATCTTTTGCCACACTGTGTGCAGGAAAACGGTTTCTTTGATTCATGGACTTGTTTCAAGTGTTCTTCTAAAAGGTGTTTCTCTGAAAATTGTGTCCAACACAAATGACAGAAGCAGATTTCCACCGATGATTGAGCCTCTTCAGGTTGAGGGGAACTTTTCTCTAACGCTGCCATGTTGGTGAATTTCCCTATTGGAAGAAAAACAAAATGAAGTTAATCAACCTTAAAGGGACTGTATGTATGTTTTTACGCTTATAAACGTTTTTAATCATTCTTTATTGACAATGTGTGAACAGGTTGTAAACTGGGACTTTCTTGACTTACAAAATTATCTTTTAAATTGACAAACATCATATGTGTGATTCATGGCGCAATTCAACTGGGATCAAAAAATTATTTGTCTTTTGCCGTTGACTATTGTACATATTTTTTTTTAAATAAGGTCCCATGGGATCCACTGGAAGGGGAGGGACTTCGCCTCTCTATATGTGAAAAATGGCCCCTTCTCTCAGTGACTTTATCGCCAGTTCTTCCCTACTATCTCTCTCCACAGTTGAACTCTGCCTCACTTCACACAGACTTTGGGGCATTCACAACTACCCCCAAATTCACCCTCTTTCACCTGAAGCCATCTGACTGACATCAGATAGACTCTCCTGGACATTACAGACTTAAACACCTCTATTCCAACTATCATCTGGTGTGAAATGCATCTGGCGCAAAACCACTGATTCACCAAACTGAGGTGCTGAAGGAATGAGATTGTGGTGGAAATAAACAAGTGCTGGAAAAACAGCTGCCTGTTAAAAAGAGACAATCACAGCAAGAAACTGAAACTTAAAATTAAAAAGGTCAAGACAAATACTGGAGACCTCAGTGGTCTCACCTTTATGAATCTTCTGGTGTGTTTTGAGGTTTCCAATCTGAGAGAAACCTCTTTCACACAAAGTGCACTGGTACGGTTTCTTTCCTGAGTGAATAATAAGGTGCCTTCTCAGAGAGGCACTAGTAGGAAACTGCTTTCCACATGTTGAACAAATGGGAGTCTTTGGAGCCCTTCGCTCTTCTTCAGGTCCCACAGCTGCTGCAGGTGCTGGATGGCAGACCCGCCGGTGGACTATCAAGCTTCGGCTAACTTTAAATGTCTGTCCGCAGTCGTAGCACTTGTGAAGTGGGTGTTTGCTATGTTTCTCTTTCAGATGGCGGTCTCTGGCGTACACGCTCTGGAAACCCTTGCTGCATTCTGCGCAGCTGATGAGCTCCTCAGACTCAGTTCTCGTCTGACGTTTCGTGGGTGTCGTTTTCGGAGAATGGTTACGTTCAGGTTTGGCGGGCATCGCCGTGTGTGTGTCACCAGGTAATGTAACATCAGCAGTCTTACCTGCATGAAACAAAGAGACTGGTAGGTGTACAGAACAACAACACCAACAATGGCGCTCTTTCATCTAAGTTTGAGGGATCCTTTGTGAAAATGAGTTGTCTTTGACTGACAACATTTTATTTTTGTCTTATATTCTCCTTTACCTCTTGTGTCTTGGCACCTACATTTCTGCAATGAAATGTGAGGTATTATTGTTAGGGCTGTCATAGTTAACGCAATATTAACACGTTAACGTAAATTCATTTTAACGCCACTAAATTCTTTAACGCACTAACGCAACTTGCAATTTTTAGGTTGTAGCAGACTATTTTAAAGTGAAGAGTACTGGCATCATATGAAACTATAAAACCTAAGGAATCCATTGGGACCAACCATACATTTTGGTGAGGAAAAACTGGCATGGCCATTTTCAAAGGGGTCCCTTGACCTCTGACCTCAAGATATGGGAATGAAAATGGGTTCTATGGGTACCCACGAGTCTCCCCTTTACAGACATGACCACTTTATGATCATCACATGCCCTAAATCAACTTACCAGCAGACTTCCTCTCCAAATGTGCCATATCTGAGTCGATCGGCGTCCTGGCAGTGTCCAATCCACCCAAAGCTTCTATAGTTTCCTCGGCTTCAGCCGACCATCCGTGTATGCCGAGGTGTTCCTTCAGCCTTCTTCCTTCTTCTTTGGTGTGGATTGAAATGTGTCTCTTCAGTCTGTTCAGGACACTGAACGCTGTCCCACAATGGGAGCATGTATGAGCTTTGGCTCCAGAGTGGGTCCTCTGGTGTCGCTGCAGAGCTCTGCTGTTAGATAGTTTCTTACCACACACATGGCAGCAGCAACACCGGTCCATGCTCCTATCCAACTGTTAATCATCAGCTTGATGCACATTAGGAATGACTTCTAAAAAAAACAAGACATTTAGTTTTCAGAATGACATCACGTCTCGTCATTTAAAAGGGACTGTTTGTAACTTTTTACACAAATAAATCTACCAGGTCGGTGTCCCATGCGCGCTCGCTACGCTGTTCAGACCGCTCCTGCTTGCCTTCACTCACACAACGCACGCGTTCTCGCTCCACCTCACGTGCATGCGCGCACACTCCACACTGCAGAAGACTTCGTAGCTCTGAGAATATCTAGTAAATGAACAGTGGACGTTTGTGCAGAAATAAATGCTGGAGCTCCTCCAGACCAACAGAGGTTTCCCGTGTCTTGTGAAGTGACGGAGCTCCGCAGCGAGAAACGTTATCGTCTACGACCGGGTGCCGGTGTCTTCCCTGTTCACTCCGGCCGCGGTCGGGCTGAAGCAGGAAAGGCCAACACTAGGATCAGCAGTGATTCATGGAGAGACCTTCGTCTGGTCAGCTAACATTACTGCCAAGCAGATGAATTATAGAGTGATATTGTGGTTTTAGCTGACGTGTGTCGCCTCACTGTTTTGAGCGATGCTCGTTCATGTCTATTTAGAGCGAGCACAAGCCCGACGCTGACTTTTGTTGACTTAACGGCCACAGGTGTCGCTGTTAACAAGCAATTCTGAAAATTACAAATAGTCCCTTTAACAACAAAACTATTTCCACTTACTAGAGTGGCCAGGATCCCATTCTAATGCTTCTCTATGTATACAGTACATCCATGGACCTTTCTCCCTCTAACGCCCCCTGATGCTGATTGGCTGCAACAGTGTTGTGAGCCACTTTGTTTCTGCACCAGCTGGAGTCAGTGATTCTAATCCAATATACTTTTTTGACAATTTCAGTGAATATCTCCTGTCTGTTTTTTGTGTGCACTGAAATTTTTTTTTTTCATAAACAGCCCTGGCTCTGTAAAATAGGAAAGTGGCACAACACTCACACAAGACCACAGATTTATAAAGAGAAAGGCAGTGGGAGGGTTAAATCTGGTACATGCTAACATTATATCAACACTGCACCTTTAAAGTGAAGTTAGTCCACCTCTGTAGACCAGACAGCCTGATACTGTAACACCTGACACTCACAGACCTCTAAACATGAAGAGTTAAAGATGCATCTGTAGAGAGGCTAGCTAGGTTCAGGGTTGCCAGATATGAGGGCAAAAATAAGGAATCCAAGCTGTCAAATACAAAACAGCTGTCTGCTAACATCCCTAATAGCATTCAATGTCATTTTAAATCTGATTTCCACAATGATTAAAGGTTGAATTGTATTTGCACAGCGGCAGTAGCAAATGAAGAGTTAACGGTGCAGCTCTAGTTTACTGTCAAACAGCTGGCTGACGGATAGCTAGCATGTAGCACTAGCACGTAGCTGTTTATGGGCAGATTAATAACACTCACCTCCTTCATAGTGGCTTCAAATCACCATGTTAGCTTTAACTCACATCCCAGAAGCCCAATATCACCGCTGTGCCTGCACCACGTTGTATTTAATGTCTTTATATCAGCAGTGAGACTAAAACAACCTGCAGCTAGTAGAGGAGGAGGAGGCTGGCTAGGGTTGCCAGATAAGAAGACAGAAATAAGCAATCCAAGCTGTAACAAAGCAACAAAATACTTTTAATTGTAATACACACTGTAGGACTAGTTATTTTCTTTTTTTCTCGTGAAGTTATGACTTTATTCTCGTAATAGTCTGACTCTATTCTGTAAATCTCAGATGTTTTTTCCCTCATTGTGGCCCTAATACTCTGTAGTACATTTGCACTTTGGCCCTCACTGCATTAGACTCATATACTATATTCTTAGTCTATAAACTGTGTTACCTTCATCACAATGCTCAAATGTTTTGCGGCTCCAGACAGATTTTTTTTTTTGTGCTTAAAATGTCTCTTTTGATAGTAAAGGTTGCTGACCCCTGATCTAGACAAAGACTCAAACTAAAAAACAAATCTACAAAATAAATGATGACAAAGCCAACAGTTTTTCAGATCACCTGTGAGTATTCAAAGGCATAGACCAAGGTGAACACCATTTTATCTGGAGAATCAAACAGCTGGTTTGTCAATAAGAGAAGATGGGGTGGAAATTGCAGATGTGATGGGAGTGAATCCTTCTGTACTCAATTATTTTGTTTTGTACTTCATTTATATCAGTATTTTAAAGATTTGTTTTCACTTTGACAATGTAGTCTTTTTTTGAAACAGCTAATTGCATCCGCTGTAGTTAAATAAGGTAATACAAGATAAAGAATGTAAAGAAAATCCAAGGGGGTAAATCATTTCTGACTGCTCACTGCACACACCAGAAATAGCAAAAATATGAGAATTTGTTTGAAATATACTCAGCTGCAGAACAACCATCTTTCAAGAATGGATGAGGGTTTGATATGAACACTTTTTTGGCTAGATTTAAAATTAGTTAGGCATCCATATATGATTGGTGGAGTTTTGGTGCAGTATGTTCTGCTATGATAAGCAGGTCACTAAGCTGATTGTGGAGAATCCGTATTACTGTAAAGATACATTATTTTGAATGAAGAAAAAAACAGACATATTTCTGAAAAATTTCTGTATTCCATCGACATGGATTTTAAAATAACAAGGATATTGTGCATATTTTTTTTAACATTAAGTATAAGTATTTGGCATGCATGATACAAAGGCACTCAAATTGTACAGATGGGCTACTAGGGATGAGTAAACATAAACACATGGGTACAAAACATGATTACAAGAAAGATGAAAAGGTAAGGTTCCAAATTATATTTGGCAACCCACACGACGCTGTAGCGCATATTTTCAGACACGGTAATCGTCTCTACTGTAGGTGGGAAGAATGGAAGGAAGGAGAGCAGGAAAGAAGCGCAATTTACTGTAATATCTTCAAACACAACAAAAAATTCATCAATAGATCGACTGTTAGATGTCCAGCCTGGCCTGCTGCTTCGGTCTACCGAGCTGTCTAGTTGGGCCGATGCGTTTTCCAGCATGTGTGCGCTGATGCTGCCGCAGACCCTGACGGTAAATGAAGCTCTTCCCACACTCTCCACACTCGTAGGGTCTCTCTCCGGTGTGAAGCCTGTGGTGCACCTTCAGTTCCTCAGCTCTGGAGTAGCCTTTCCCACAGACACTACACATGAAAGGTCTCTCTTTAATGTGGGTCTGGTAATGTGCTGTTAGGTACGAGTTTATTCGAAACGTCTTCCCACAGATGAGACATGCAAACGGCCTCTCCCCGGTGTGCTGCATCTCATGCAGCTTGAGAGAGGAAGCCGTGTGGAAACCTCTGCCGCACTGGGAGCAGAGGAACGGTTTCTCCCCAGTATGGATGCGCTGGTGAATTTGTATGTAGCTTTCATTGATGAACCTCTTGCCACAGTCAGGACACGAGTAGGGCTTCGCCTTGATGTGGGTTTTCATATGTTCTTCCAGCTTTTCTTTGTCATTGAACTTTATGCCGCAGCGGCGGCAGATGAGAAGCTGCGACGCACTCTGCTCAACTGCGTCTGATTCACCAGCGGTTTCTGTGTGCGTGGTGATGTGGTGTGCTTGTAAAGCTGCATGATTCTCACATTCTTCGCCACATTCCAGGCAACGGAGGGATGATCTGATCCTGGACTCCCCTGGCAGAGTCTTCAAGTATTCGGAGAGTTCTGACGCTATGGGATTCACCTCGTCGTCAAAATCCACAGCGCCCTTACGACCTTCACAGACACAAAGAGAGACATATCATGTTTTGCTATTCAAGTATAACACTCTTTGCATTGTTTAGGACTTCAGTTTTACTTCACTTATGGTTTACATTGAGCCAGGCAGGCATATATTACTGTACTGAAATCAATTTAGTTTTTCCAAGTTGACTTTGGCCCTGTTCAGACCTGGCATCAACATATTTATTTAGTTATTCCTTAAAGAACCAATGTGTAACATTTAGGGGGTGCATTGCTGCCTGCTGTCAGTGATGCGTCAGTGTTTTTGTTCCGGTGCTTTGCACGGAACTGACACCTGCCCGCCCACCCACTCGCTCTCATCCAGGGCTCTCTGAAGCTCTGTAGCCCACTGTCTCCTGGCAAAGGGGGCGCTGTCGGAGGCATGGAGGTCCCCGGTAGACAATAACCTTATATTTTTATGTAAATAAAATTACAAACATGTTGGATATTACTACTGACATTCCTGTAATATCACATCGCAACATCTGCTGTATCAGCCCTGTGTTTACTACGTGTTTATTTGCATATAGAGCGGGGAAGTGAGATCGGATCACAAGTGGTCACTGGAGACGCATTCTAATGCCAGGTGTGAACAGACGTACTTAAAGCTGTCCACTTGTGATCTGATCACCCAGGGCGCATGTCAATGCCAGGTCAGATTCTTCAAATATGATATGTATTGCTCTGCCTTCCTTTTCCATCACCATCACAGTTAGGTAATTTGGAGACAGGACAAGATTTGAAAAACTTTGTAGACAGCCATGCTGGTCTTTCTGCATTGCTCTGTGTACAATGATGCAGTAGGAAAAAGGCCAATTATTCGACTGGCAACTTGAGGCTTGAATTAGGGCCTCCTCGACTGATGAATCATTAATGTTTATTGGGCATGGTCATGGTGTATATTGTTTCAAATGATAGTTTTTGAATTAATCTAGGCACTCATACTGTACTGTAACAGCTCTCACCTAAGTGGACTTTGAAGTGTGTTTTGAGATTTCCCTTCTGGTTGAAACCCCGACCACAGATGGAGCAGCAGTAAGGTTTCTCTCCGGTGTGTATCAGCCCGTGCCTCTCTAGTTTGTAGGCATGAGGGAATTCTTTGCCACACACTGAGCAGTGGTACTCCATCTTTTCTTTGGGCTTCTTCAGGAGCTCAGGAGGGATTTCTATTGGAACACGGACCATCTTTCTGCCAGGGCGCTTTTTCCCTATGTGGGGACAGTGAGATTACAACGTTAGGCTGTTAATTTAATGCTTACAGCTAACCCTAACCCAGTTTATAGACTTATCAAAGCCCAATCACATACATACATACATACCAACCACTTTCTGTGTTAATAGTCTTAATTTGCTTGTTGCAGTAACTCTTGTCAACTTGCTCCGTTCTTCAAGTATTCTTTTTCTTTTTAGGTGCTTAACACTCAATCACAAACTCAAACTGTGTCACATATAATAAAGGAAAATAATAACAGCAGCATTTTAGATCTGCAGATGTGGATATCAAAGAGTATAGAAGCAAAAAGATGGAACTGGTGCTTTGTTGACAACAGCTGCTAGATGGCGCTGCGGTAGCGCTGCTGCCATTTTGGACTGTAAATGCCAATAAGTCCATAGCCATGGATGTATAAAGAGACGTCTTTATGTTGATGTTGCAATGCGTGTTACAGCGGCAGTTTATTCTTTTTCATAGCTGATGTTTCCTTTGTGTGCACACACAAGTTTTAAGATTTTAAATGAACAAATTAAAAAAGATAATCATATGACTATCCCTCAGTGATAAAAAACATTCCAAAAACAATAAATAACATTTTTCCCATTTTTTTAAGAAACACCTATGACCTAAATCAATCACTTTTGTAGATGGTACACATCGGCATGTCTTCCGGTAGGTGAAACAGGGTGGAGTGGAACTGCAACTGGTGATGATCATCAGAGACGCTTTGTGTTCTTGTTCTGAAATCTATCTTGATGAGTGCTTCAGAGAACACTGGAAAAAGTCCAACATCTATACTTATAGGCAGGTGTACATTAAAATAATAGTTCCTATCAACGATGTATCCATCACAGCACCAGGTTTATTTAACTGCAAGCAGCCATGCAGAAGCACTTTAACTATGCCCTACATTACCAGTTAACACACTGGTGAAACTGAGCTAGCCGTGGGGTAACATGGTATAGGATAACTTAAGACAATTCAAAACACAGCCACCCTTTCTTTCCTTTGACAAACCAAAGATCATGGCAAAGGATTAGCTGCAGCTGCACAACAACCACGCTGGATATAAATTCTTGGACCATTTTATTTGCACTTACCAGAAGAAACAGCAGATAGTTTGGTATCTTTCCTTCTTTTGTAAGGTCGCTTTGCTGGTAAAAGGAAAAAAAAGGTTATTGCTTTAGTCTAAAACATAAAACTGATGTTAAACTGTCGTATGAAAATGGGTTGGGTATCGAGAACTTGTTCAAAATTAGATTCATATTTTTTGTGAATTTGTTAGGAAGTGTTTTTCTCAAATCAGCTCCTCAGTCAGAGAAAATAAAGTTTGTAGTAGACCTACTAATACTAAAAGAACTAGACATATTTTAGTTTTCTTGATCAAATAATATGCAATGAATCAGAATCAATGGATTCAGAGTCAACATAATCAAAACGATACCCAACCGTATATTTTCTTCTTCTTCTTACCAGCAACCCGGCGGACAGTTTTGGAGGTTAATTCTTCTGATTCCACGATGATTGGAACATTTCTCTTTCTTTGGGTGCGCCTTGACACTATAAGATAAAAAGACTTATTATAAGAAAATAATAATATTCAAAATGATCATTTCAGAAGCATGGACATAAATTTAATGGACATGAAAATCACTCACTTCCTGGCTTTGCCTCGAGGTCTTCACCAGACAACACTGGAGCTTTTGAAACCTTTCTTCTGCCCCGTCGTTTTACTTTGTAACAAAAGAAAGGCAGTAAGAACGTATTCCCATGTGGAAAGAAACAGTTATTATATCAACAATCCACCCAACTCTTATTATGACACCTCTGAATCCTCCACATGTGCTACTTAAAGGAACAGTGTGTAACATTTAGGGGGATCTATTGGCAGAAATAGAATACTATATTAATAAGTATGTTTTCTTTAGTGTATAATCACTTGATAATAAGAATCGTTGTGTTTTCGTTAGCTTAGAATGAGCCCTTCATATCTACTTAGGGAGCGGGTCCTCTTAGCGGAGTCCACCATGTTGCACCGCCATGTTTCTACAGTAGCCCAGAACAAACAAACCAAACTCCGTTAACTTTTCCTGCTTGGGCCGGAGTCGATAATGTTGCTCGCTGCCATCACCGCCACTCTCTTGCTCTTGCTTCACCACTCACTTCTCACGTACACACTCTACGCAGTGGCTCTGCTCCAACTGGCTCTAAAGAGGGCCATTCATGTTACCGCCAGATCCTACACACTGGACCTTTAAGGTACAGTGTGTGTGTAGGATTTGGCGGCATCTAGTGGTGTGGTTCCAACAAACTGTGTACCCCTCGGCTCACTCCTCCCTTTCCAAAACCATGGTAACACCGTTCGCCTCGCTCAGAGGCCATCCTTCCCATAATAACACTACTTTACGAGCAACGGAAGTCAGACGGCTGTACAGCGGTTTTGCACTCTGCGGCTCACGATACCACAGTTTCACTAGCGTGTCGGAGAACTACGGTGGCCTTCAGGTAACGTAAAAATGTGAAAGTCTCTCTCTGGAGCCAGTGTTTGGTTTATACGTTCTGGGCTACTGTAGAAACATGGCGTAGCGACATGGCGGACTGATTCTAAGTTAACAAAAACACAACAATTCTTAGTTTCAGGTGATTATACACTAATGAAAATATAGTTGTGAATATTATATTCCATTTCTGTTAATACATCCTGAAATGCTTCACACTGTTCCTTTAAATCAATATTGAGAATGTGTATAATAATAATAAAGATCATCTCATCTCACCAGGACTTGCAGGAACTTCCTTCTCCGTGTCTGAGACGTCCAGCGACACCACTGTTATTTCTGGAACCTTCTTCTTCCTTCTGTGTCTCTTTCCTGGTAACATTGTGTGCAAAAGATAATGATGAGTCATAACTATTATTTACAACCTGTACGCTTTTCATTGTTCGTTTGACTTGCGTTTACCACGATATAAGGGCGAGACAGCTGCCATCTTTACTACTCTCTCTTTTTCCTCCCCTTCTTCCCTTTCTTCATCTTCCCCCACAGACACAACTTCCATGATGAGCGTTGGACTACTGCTGTCTCTCTGGTTTTGGCCTTGCAGCTGAGACTCGGACGGGACGACACCCTGCGATCATAATCATTAGAAACCATCAGAAACACACTGTCACCCAGGGAGGGTGTATACCATGTTTTTGTGTCTAAGTGACTAATGGGGACAACAATTTTTGAATTTAGTCCGGTATTGAGGGAGAACGCTGGAGTGATCATATCGGGCAATTGCGCACCGTCACTTACGTCCACTTAAAGTGTTTGTTTTTGCTACTGACAGGCTCAGATTGTTATCATAAGTGTCCAACAACATTATGGAAATGACCCTACAGAGAAATAAAGGTGGAAATGTGAGTGAGAGTGGGGAGAGGAGTGCCGGTGTTGTCAGAGTTTGTTGTGTTGGAGTACAGAAAGTGTAGCTTAGTGTTATCTAAAAGATTATCAGTGTCATGGCTGAATATTTATCTGATATGCACAATGTGGGTGTGACACAAGATTTCACAATGAGACTTCTCACAGCGAGACACACACATTAACAAACAGACCGGATCAAGTGAAAGGTAAAAAAACAAAAAAAAAAAAACATTTCGTTTCTCTGTAGTTTCTCCCATAATGTTTTCAGACACTTATAATAACAATCTGAGCCTGTCAGTGGTAGAAACAAACACTTTTAGATATGCCCGATATGATCACAATGCAGCCAGTTTAGCAGCAGCCTGTTACAGCGTTATCTCTCAGGACTGGACCAATTTCAAAAATTGTTGTCCCCATTAGTCACTTAGACACGAAAACATGGGGAAATAGGATCCAGGTTGAAAAATACCGAAGCAGGGTAAAGATAAAATGCATTTTTATAGTAGTAGTTATAGAATATAATCCAAACTATTCTGTGGCAGTCAAGTCATTTTTCCTTTTTGTCTATTTATCTACCCTACAGTGAGACCATAGACTGTATATAAGAAGTGGACGTAGTCACTGACCAACGAAAACACGGACAACTCCCAGACCGGACAACGCCATGGTAGCGACCTGTCAATCACAAGGTATTTCTTGTCTCATTTGTGGTCTGATAAACAGAAAATTCATCTAAATTGGTTTAATTTAAACTGGGTTGAAAAACCATGGTAATGATGGTTGCCATGGTAATGAATTACGCCTGACTATTCACCACACCCCCATTCTCTGTTTGAGAAAGAACGTTAACCAAAGCACAGGAAGTAAAACTGGCTTTAAGTTGGGCATACACTGTACGATTTTAGAAATGTTGTTGAGTAATTCCTACTCCTACTGTACGAGTACATCGTTCGCGATGTAAATCCAAAGCTCATGATTTATGTGCTCACACTGTACAATCTGTTAGCCGCTGCAGACCATTTTGGCTGTTAACAGTTGTCAATAAAGATTCGTCTGAAAGCTCCCTGGCAGGTAAAGCTTGTTTGCTGGCAGAGGTCTGTGCGGGTCACAATTCTAGCAAGGCAGAAACGTGCTGCCTTGATCATCTGTTCCATCCTGTCTATTGAAACATCTAAAGACAAGAGGCGCCGGCGTATATGGACTTGCAAGTGACTAGGAAGACGTGGACAGTATGGCTTGTCCATTTTGCAGAGAGAACTGGAGGCAAGCTAGCTACGTTTTACTATATCTGTATCTTGATAGCTACGCTCTGATTACTGTAAAAAAAGAAAACTAGAAAAAAGGCACTGACGGAAGGAAATGGCTCGAGGCTCTGCTTCAACTGTGCGAGAGCCTGTGGAGTTAATCGGTCCTCGGTCCCCCCTGCACACTGCACGGCAAACAACGCCCAATAAAGCTGAAATTTGGTCCGACTCTGAAATGAGTCGGGCGGCTCAAAATTCGGGCCAAGAAACTGACTAAAATCATACAGTGCATGCCCAGCTTTAGCAGATTTCAACCCTCCTTTATCCCCAAACAAAGCACTACTTTTAGCAGGCACCCTCTGCATGGACATCAGTCAGAAATAAAATTTGGGGAACACCTATGACAGTTCATTTAACAAGTGGATTATATTTCTGGTGTACAATAATACCCTTTGATTTCCAAGACATTTTCATATAGTCATTTCTAGCTTTCCATTTTCTCAAATTGGAGAAGTTGCATTGCAAAATTCCATTTCCGTCCGGTTTTGCAGGGCGCATGTTTAATCAACTTTATTGTCATTCTGGAGCTTATATATGTGGTACTGTTCAATTATATTATATTATATATAATCAGAGGTTTCAAGAGATTTGAAGGGGCCAGACCTTATATCTGCCTTTGTATCACAAAATTGATAAATTGTGTCTTAAGACAAATTACCTTGCTAGGCTGAGGACTTTCTCTGCAATCAGAGCCTCTGTCAGGACTGTCTCCTGTAAAAAAACAAGACAGTTAGCTCAGCTTCAAGAGATACCGGACATGACAACTGATATTCAAACTGTAGTTAATGCATTCAGGCCTAACATAAATGGCTGCATTCTACATTCAAAATAAAGGCAGTACTAATGTTGTGAGTTATAAATAAACTGCAAACGTGAACAAATGATGAACAGAACAGAAAACAAAATAACTAAGGCTCTTTACAATGGAGTTTTCATGAATTTAAAAGGGTCTTGTTTTGGAAATAGTTAAATATATGTGGTTGCCAAACAGCTACTTAAAATGTGCTTTACCAAATAAACTCATGTGGGAAACTGAAACAACAAGCTGTGCTGTTATGAATCACTTACCTGCATCCCATTCAACCACTTCTCCGTCAGAGTTGATTAAACCACTAATTTCTTCATCTTGTTCCTCTTGTTCCACCTCCTCCTCCTCCTCCTCCCCTGCCTGCAGTCTGACAGTCAAATGTAGCGTTTGGTCCTCTAAGTTTGCAGATGTCATCTTGAGTCCATGAGACATCAGGGCCGCACGTTCAGGTGAATCCTGAATACAGAACATAGTGTGAAAACAAGGCATTCATTTTCTGCAGAGAAGTAGTGACACCCGATTTGGACATTTCTCTCATTTGGCTGGAATGCATAGAGATAAAAAAAAAATAAAAAAAAAATCTCAAACCCAACTTTGTTTGATACTTAAATTAAACTACAATTTGCAGTTTTATTATTTCATAAATAGGGCCTCATGCAAAAACATTTTCGGATTCTTATCCTAAACCTCTCTTACTTTTTCACTGTGAGGATTGTTCGTACAAGTCGGATTCACCAAATTCTCTTAACAGTCAAAAACATTAATGGAGGAGGCCCAAGTCCCTGAGATGTGATCAGTATTATAATCAATGTTCCTGAAATTGCCATGAAAAGCTACCTGTTCCGCTCCATTTGTGGACAATTTGGAGTCTGAAACCAGCAGGCAAAAGCATAACACATTTAGCAATGTCAGTAGTGGTATTAGAGGTTGTTTAGGATATTTTCTAAACATTAATTTAACAAATAAGCAAGCTGATGTTGACCATATGAAACCACTAATACATGAGAGAGATTATTCTTTTTGTATTACTAATGTTTGCATAATGTTATATCACAAATTTCTACCAAAAAATATATATAAATGTACATACTGTTTGGTAAGGTGCTGATCTTTTGGTCTCTTCTGCTTCTGTTGTGAAAGATGTGCTTTGACTGTAACCCTCATCCCCTGCATGTGTTCTCTGATGGGATTTCATGCTCCCTTTGTGGCTGGGTGTCGTCTCGCTTACAGGGCAGGAGAAGGGTTTCTCTCTTGTGTTATTGCACTGATGCACAGTCACATTTCCACGTATACAGGAAATCTTAGGTTTCTCATCCGAGTCCATGAGCATGTGTCTCTGCCGCCCCTCTCTGGCAGAGGAGCTCTGCCCGTAGAGAGCGGGGCCTGCAGACTCCTCCGAACATCTCTCCACCAAATACACTCCCTGCTGCCTCTTTACTTCGTATGAAATGGAGCTCTCCAGGTCGGGATGACAAGAGTGCATGGAAGTATCCTCCTTTTCTCCCTCTGAGCTGAAGCTCTCATCTGTGTTTAACATTACAAACCAAAACAACAATGTGAAAAACCATGATCGAGTCATTTCTGTGTATGTCATCTAGTAAGGTGATGCGGATATTTAAGATTTTCCACTCACGATTTTCACTCACAGTCCAGCCTTCCTCTTCCTCTTTGATAATTACTTGAATCTCCGGTGTCTCACAATTATAGTCGGGGCTTGCTGGTGCTTTTTTTGAATCATGACATGGCGAATTCTGGTCATCGTAGTTTTCATTTAGACTCAGTGACAATGGATCTTGGAGTTCAGGATCCTATTAAGACATAAAGACAGAGACACACTCAGTGATTAATGAATGCAAGGCATACAGTAACAAACCTCAGAAACCTTTAAGTTTACTGCAGTTGTAATTAAGGGAAAATACTATACAATAATACAAGATTCCTCCGGCAGAAATAATTCTGAAAGCTGTTTAAACACATTTTGCATTAATTTTCTGAATATATAAATACAGTGAAAATAAAACCAAACTCTTCTGAACTTCATCAGACATCCATCAATCCAGTTTTTTTTTTTTACTGTAAATCAAAATGTGTATTAATTAAAACAATACCAAAACATTCAGACGACTTGTAAAAATTACATTAATTTGCATCATTTTAAATGTTGCAGCTAGTCAAGGTGGAGCTGTTAATTACTTTATATAATGTTGGATAGTTTAATCTATAATTATGCGTCATATTTTATAAATGTATTATAGGTTTTGGATGTAAAATCTGAATCTGCAAAGTATGCAGTTAAGGGTACAACAGATATGTTTTATAAAAATAAAAAAGTAACATTACATGTGAATACTCCAGGAAAGTACACGTACCATAAAATTGTACTGAGTGTTGAGCAGATGTACCCCTCCACTGCAGAACAAAGATTTCTAAATTCTGTATACACCGATCAGCCATGACATTAGGTCAGCATGGGCCCCCTGACCGGTCTGCGGCTACGCAGCCCCATATGCAACAAACTGCGATGCACTGTGTGTTCGGACACCTTGGTTTGGGAAAAGGTCTGGTTGGTGTTTGAGCCCATAAAATGCTTCATAAATTTTATTAAATCCAATTATTGAGTAATTATTTTTTGTCAACACATCACTGGGTGCGAGCTGCCCAGCCTGCAAGAACTGTACACCCAGCGGTGCCTCAGGAAGTCCCTGAGGGTCATTAAGGACAACACACACAACACAACAGCCTGTTCTCGCTCCTGCCCTCTGATAGAAGATACAAGACCCCCAGGACTCTCTACAGCACACTGAGGAACAGTTTTTCCCCCGGACCGTCAGACTTTTAAATAGATAATTCATACAACACCTTCTCACACAAAAAGTACCTCAATCATATGTCTTATACTGTATATACTGTATATGTTCTTAATGTATATGTTCTTAATATCCCTTGTACAAAGTATTTATTATATATGTACATTCATACTTACTGATATGTATATGTTCTTAATGTATATGTTCTTAATATGCCTGTATATGTTCTTAATATGCCTTGTACAAAGTATTTCTTATATATGTACAGTACATTCATACTTCCTGATATGTATATGTTCTTAATATGCCTTGTACAAAGTATTTCTTATATATGTACAGTACATTCATACTTCCTGATATGTATATGTTCTTAATATGCCTTGTACAAAGTATTTCCTTTTATAATTGTAATATAACTTATTATTTTTAATGGAGCTTCCCAGCAAAAAGCATTTCACACGATTGTACTTGTATGTGACAATAAACACCTTGAATCAAGATAGGTAATAACACTATATTTATATAAATATATCTATATATAGATATATTTATCTATATATAGATATATTTATTTATATATTTATATATATATATATAT
The DNA here is from genome assembly GCF_015220745.1 of Sebastes umbrosus. Lineage (NCBI taxonomy): Eukaryota > Metazoa > Chordata > Actinopteri > Perciformes > Sebastidae > Sebastes > Sebastes umbrosus. The sequence continues at coordinate 17,491,474 of NC_051271.1, forward strand.
ATATATATATATATGCAATGTTTGATATATATATTTATCAAACATTGCATATATATAAATAAATATATATCAAAAATTGCACTGCAAATTTCAACATAAATCCAAAATTTCATTGCTGGACTTAAAAATGCCTGTATAGTTGCAGAAACACATATTTATATAAGAAATGAGGCGTTTTGTGCACCACTTTGACAATAATGTTACAGCAGGCAATACAGTAAATAAACTTATGTTATGCATATTATATGTTTTGTGACGCTAGCCAGCATTATCATTGACACAGTGAGTTATGTATGATGTTTTCTTCACCAACTCTTGGGACATCTAACAAGCCTGAGAGTCAGAAGAAGTGCATCAGTCATCTCCCTGGATAACTTTGATCTGTTACTGAATGATTGTTTAATAACAAACGTCACCAGCTAACCAGCTAGCACACAAGCTATTCTGACTAAATGAGAAGCTATTGTTTAATTTAGGAGCGACATGAGGTTAATATATAAACCAATGTTTACCTCAGTCGACCCACACAGAACAGTTACTTCTGACTCATCTGATAGCAGGTTAACCAGCTGCATCCACCATCCACCTCTACTAGCTAGTTACCTACCACAAGCTACATCCAGCAAAGAGGCAGTTAGCTGCACCATAACAGCAGACAAGTTGTCTACGTTACCTCAAACATAATGCGATGTGGGCGCCGGGTTTGAAGGATGTCATAAGAAAGCCAGGGTGAAGAGTGAGTGAAGCTACGCTGCTGCGTTAGTGAGGATGACAGCAGCCTGTCATCAACTAGCCTGCTGCTGTCTGAACTAGCCTGCTGCTAGCTGGTTGCGACACCACTTCTTCTTCGTGTGTTTTTTGTAACAGAGGTTGTCATCCGTGGTGGTGGCAGGTCGGAGTCTGGAAGGCTCATACTGACACCTACTGGATGGTACTGAGTATGACATGTAAATATATATATATATAATATAAATTTGTATTTATATTTTGTTTAACCCTCCTATTGTCTTCCCGTCGACTGTGCAACTTTTGGTCTGGTTTGACGGTTTATATAAAACATAAACTATAAATTATCACCTAATTCTGTCTTACACTTTTTTTTTTTAGCCAACCTCGTTCCAACTCATTACCACAAAGTTTTACACTTTTTTTTTGGGGGGGCGGGGGATTTATGGTTAATAAACATTATTTCCATGAAATTACACCTAATTTGAGTAAAAAAAACAACTTCAATTTTTAATTATTTTTTACTATCAGTGGAACATAATATTGATGGATTATCACAGATGGGTATATGTCAAAGTTTAGTCAGAATATAATAAATATTATAATATAAAAAACATTTTCAATGGCAGCACATAATGACACCTTTTTAAGCCAACTTCATTCCAACTCATTACCACAAGTTTTACATTACTTTTTTCTGTAATTCATGGTCAATAAACTTCATTTACATGAAATTATACCTCCTTTTTGAGTATATGAACCCCCCCCAAGAAATTATGAATTACTTTCATCCATGTTATTTTGGGGCAATCAGATGAAAGAAACCCATGTTTGTGATGTGATGAAGTTTGAAAACGGGTCAAATTTGACCCGAGGACAACAGGAAGGTTAACTGCAATGTCTTTCTATTTTATCTTAACTTTACTTTACTTATCTGTATATACTGTAAAAAAAAAAAAAAAAATAGGTAAAGTTTAACTTAAAAATACCAAAAGAAATGTGATTTTGATTGTATAAATTATAAACAGTTAAAGGGACTGTTTGTAAGAATCAGAAATTGGTTGTAACAGCGACAGAATTGCCAAATTGTGATGGCTAGACAACTGGGTCAGAGCATCTCCAAAACTGCAGCTCTTGTGGGATGTTCCCGGTCTGCAGTGGTCAGGACCTACCAAAAGAGGTCCAAGGAAGGAAAACCAGTGAACCGGCGACAGGGTCAGACCCAAGGCTCATTGATGCACGTGGGGAGCGAAGGCTGGCCCGTGTTGTCTGATCCAATAGAAGAGCTACTGTAGCTCAAATAACTGAAAAAGTTAATGCTGGTTCTGATAAAAAGGTGTCCGAACATAGTACAAACACAGTTTGTTGCGTATGGGGCTGCGTATAGCTGCAGACCGGTCAGGGTGCCCATGCTGTCCTAATGTCATGGCTGATCGTGTATACTGTATATACTGTACAGGATATATATACATATATATATATATATACATATATATATATGTATATATATAAAAATCACACAAGTCAAAGTAAAATTATAATCTAAGGCAGGTATAGTGCAGTTAACTGAATGTAAACAGAAAGTAGTATGTATATGCATGATGAGAAGTAATATAGAGGTGTAAACAGGAATGTAGTATGTAATAATGAGAAGTACTAAATATATATGTATATATACATATATATACATATACAGAGGTGTAGACAGGAATGTAGTAAAAAGTATATACAAGTATAGTGAAAGTACAAGTACAGTAGAAGTACATAAAAGTAAAGTGACAATGGTAAAGTGAAAAAGTCAACATTCACCCATTCACATACACATTCATAAACTGATGGTAGAGGCTGCCATAGAAGGTGGTCAATGTGGGGCTAATTTTGCTGCTGGGAAGCTTGTGAGTTTTGAATTATTAATCTGAATCTGCAGAATAATTAAAGTAGATATGTGTAGTAGTCAAAATAAATGTCGTGTGAATGGAGTAAAAAGTGCAATATTGACCTCCAAAATGTAGTGGAGTAGAAGAATAAAGATAGGATAAGATAATATATGCCTTTATTAGTCCCACAGTGGGGACATTTGTAGTGTACAGCAGCAAAGGGGATAGTGCAAAAACAAGATGCATCAGTAAAAACAAAAAGCAAGATACAACACAGTAAAAAAAAAAAAAAAAAGAAGCAAAACAAAGGTAGACAGACATATAAAATATGAACAATTTAAATAGAAGGAAATATAAAAATAGGAACAATATATACAGTATTGACAAAAAACAGATATTTACACAAGTGTACAAGTGGAAATTTGATTTTGCACAGTGATTGGAATGGAATTTCACCTGAAAGTATTGCACAGTATAAATTAAAGTCACTCCTGAGTAGTACTGATATTGCACAGTCATTGTACAGTATAGTGTAGTTATTGTCAGTTTTTGGTGTGTAAGTGGTCTACTGGGAGAAGTGCTGGTTGTGGAGTCTGGCAGCTGCAGGAAGGAATTGACCTGCGATAGTAGCATAACAAAGTAGAATAAAAGTAGCATAAAAATGTACCTCAAATGTGTACTTAAGTACTTAAGGCTAGGTTCCACCACTGCTGTAAATACAGTGGTCTCTTCTGCACATACAGAGCCAACTTGTAGTAGCAGTAGGTTACTGTTTTGTTATTATCGTGGCCAGGAAAACTTCATACTTCAGTCCAGAATCTGATCTGAACTTTGAACTGAAGCATTTCTGAAATCAGCTGTTTTTTACAACATCACCGAGGAAGACTACAGACGACACCTTCCTCTGTCCTCTTCTCTCTAGTCCAGCTGCAGGGATAGGTCAGCTGAGCGTGTGACCAGTAGTGATGGGAATTCCGGTTCTTTTTAGTGAGCCAGATCATTTGGCTCAGCTCACCAAGACCTCTTTCGTTTTACCACCTCTGCCTTTTATAATTCAGCCAAATTTAGCGCTGTTTTGACCTATGATTAGTATGTGTGCACATATATCACTTAAATTATTCAATATAAATATACTAAACCTTATAATTTCCAGAATACCGTAATTTGACATGCTGCTTCGTTTCTGAGAGAAGAGGACAGAGGAAGGTGTCGTCTGTAGTCTTCCTAGGTGATGTTGTAAAACCAGCTGATTTCATAAATGCTTCAGTTCAAAGTTCAGATCAGATTCTGGACTGAAGTATGAAGTTTTCCTGACCACGATAATAACAAAACAGTAACCTATTAACTTACACGTTGGCTGTACATGTGCAGAAGAGACCACTGTATTTACAGCAGTGGTTGAACGTATAGCCTTAAGTATTTAAGTACACATTTGAGGTACTTGTTCAATTTTTATGCTACTTTTATTCTACTTTTTTATGCTACTATCGCAGGTCCTTCCTTCCTGCAGCTGCCAGACTCCACAACCAGCACTTCTCCCAGTAGACACACCAAAAAATGACAATAACTGCACAATACTGTACACTGACTGTGCAATATCAGTACTACTCAGGTGTAACTTCAATTCATACTGTGCAATACTTTCAGGTGAAATTTCATTCAGTCACAGTCAGTGCATGGAGTGCTCTGATCGTCCTATCATTCTGCCTTGAATTAATTAAATAAAAACTCTTGGACGGGAGCCGGCTCTTATCGTTCACTTAAAAGAGCCGGTTCTTTGAACTGGCTCGTTCGTGAGCGACACATCACCAATGACGACTGTTAACAGGTACCCGGATGTGTGCGCTCTCCACTTCCACAGCAGCAGTGACACCGGAACCATGGCGACAGCTACTCCAGCAGAGCTACATCTCTCCTCCGTGGGCGGTTTCACTCAGGGTTAACTAACGATAAGCACACATTGAGTTATTTTAACCAGCTATTATGTCATCCTCCTCCAGCCGAGGCCACTCCTGAGACGAGGTAATCCTGTCAGCTACTGATTGTTATGCTAACGCTAGCTAGCTGGCTAACTAGCTAGCATATCAGTCTTAAAGCTCAAACTGTTATACCAGGAAACTGTTTCTTTCTGCTTCACAGAGCAGTACCTGTTGTTGTTGCTGACCTAGATCATGTTAGTAATGAGCTAACGAGTACAGATCTGGATGTGATAGCTCAAGTTAACGCTGGTTGTTAGCAGAGTAACGGTAGCTATGTAAGATGTCAGTGTGTAAATGAAGGCTTTCTTTCTGTCTCATGGTTTGATGATGATCAGCTCACTGTTTGGTGTTTAAAGAGGTGGCATGTAACTCACGTTAAGTGCATTTAATCAAGTACAATTAGGAGGTACTTGTACTTAATTTGAGTCTTTTCTTTCTACTTCTTCTCCACTACATTTCAGAGTGAAATGTTGTACTTTTTACTCCATTGAGATAAGATAAGATAAGATATTCCTTTATTAGTCCTGCAGCAGCAAAGGGGATAGTGCACAAAACAAGATGCATCAGCTAACATAGTAAAAAAAGAGCTAAACAAAGTATAACAAACCATTTAAATAGAAGGAAGTATAAAAATAGGAGCATTATATACAGTATTGACAATAAACAGATTATTTACAAAATTGCACAAGTGGAAAATGATATTGCACAGTGATAATGAAATGAAATTCCACCTGAAAATATCAGGTTATTGTCAGTTTTTGGTGTGTATGTGTAAGTGGTCTACTGGGAGCAGTGCTGGTTATGGAGTCTGACAGCTGCAGGAAGGAACATTACATTTATATGACAGCTTTACAAAGTCAGATTTTTGCACAGAAAACATATGAAGCTTTTAATTGTAAGATAATAGTTTGTCATTTGTCATACTTCATGGTTCCAACTTCTCAAATGGGTCATTCCATACCAACTGGATGAATGGATTTTCTTGGGGAAAAAATCATGTGAAAACGTCTATTACATTCATGGGACCTTGCAAATCCTGTTGCTCTGCTGTTATTTCGGAAGTTTGTGTATTATAAGCCTCACCAATTGCTTATTTTTCCACTGGATTGGGTTGAAATGTGTACTGGATATCCAAGAAACCCTAAGGATAATTTGCAACATGTATTAATTTAAATAGTTGTTGCTGAATGTTTTACAGTAATCAAAGCAATACAAGTTATGGCTGTCAATCGATTGAAATATTCAATCGTATGATTGTCCATAGTCAATCACGATTAATCGCAAACTAATCACACATTTTTATATCTGTTCAAAAGGGACATTAAATGGAGATTTGTCAAGTATTTAATACTCTTATCAACATGTGAGTGGGCAAATATGTCTATCATTATCATTATCATTATCATATCTATCATTACCTCAGCGATAAAATATAATGCAGACTTGATTTTCACTGTGATGGATTCACGCAACTCAAGAGTTTGCTAATATTATCATATTGTTAGGAGATGACTGAAAGCCAATGCACTCCTGGAAAAATACATTAAATAATCATTATAAAAAACTCAACATCATGGTTTAGTTGTGATGTTCAATATATGTGAATTGTAGTAAATTGGATAAAACACTGGGACAGTCCTTTGAATTGAAAGTTGTCTCTGAGAAGCTTTTAGAGACTGTATTTTAAAATTTAAACTTTTATCCACATAGTTCTTCTTTTGTAACCTTGTTTCTCCTCTTCTTCAGACTTGGACATGTTGCACCAGATGGAATTGGATTCATTAGATGACGGTCTGGGAGCATCAATGGAGGATGCCCCTCACTTATCTGAGTGTCCTCAGTCGAAGCCCTCCGCCACCGACATCTCAGAACATGAGTTCTCGTGCCACTGTTGCTACGACATCTTAGTGAACCCCACCACCTTGACCTGCGGCCATAACTTTTGCCGCCACTGTCTGGCTCTGTGGTGGGAGTCCTCTCACAAGAATGAGTGCCCAGAGTGCCGGGAGAAGTGGGAAGGCTTTCCTAAAATCAACATACTGCTGAGGTATGCTTTTCACAGCCACACCATATCAGGGAATGCATGTTTGATTTTCTGACCACAGTATTCACATTTCTCTCACAGTAGCACAGTAGAGAACAGAGACCTACTGACAACTTCTAAAGACAAAAAACATGTGTGTATCTGTGTGACAGGTGTGGTTCAAATACACCCCATGAATTGAGTTTATTTAGTGTGATGAATTCACACCTCAATATATTTTATCGAACTGTTGTTTTTGTCTTGAGTACTTTCATGCATAATGCAAATATTAGGCGTCGAAAAAAGAGACATATATATATATATATATATATATATATATATATATATATATATATATCACACAATATATATATATATATATATATATCACACAATATATATATATATATATATATATATATATATATATATATATATCACAATATAGCACACTATAACACGTTTTCTGGTAATTCAATAAAGAAATAGTCTGTATGAAATAACCACACAGTGAAGCCTATTTTTTGATACTCCTGTGAGAATTTAATACTTGACAAATGAAAAGCCCTTAGTATTTTCTCATTTTAAGAGCTTGAGTGCAAAATGAACATAACAGTTTTAAGTGAAATTATAGAGAAAAAAGAAATAAATATTGGCCTAGCCTATATCCTGTTTGAAACAATATATAGAAACATACACAGTATATGATAGACATTTCTATATCATTTTGACGATATATATCGTCATATTGCCCAGCCCTAACATATAATATTTGCAGGCGAGTATTTTGCATTTTCCTGTTGTTTATTCGGTGTGTAAAGGCCTATGGAAGAAAAGAAACTTATGGAAGTATGTACAAAAATGTATGGAGTCAGTGTTAGAAATTACCACCCACAGCTACTTCAATCAATCAGTGAAGCAAAAACATGCGTTTGTTGAAAATGTATTTCCTTTTTTAATGTAATAAGTAAGAGGAAGCAAGCTGTTGTCATCAGACACAAATACTGTATCACCAAAGAATTCGGGAAAAATTAATACGGCTAAAAATCTATACAACAGTATGAGAGTGGAGGAGTTGGGATTATCTTTGTAAACTGTTACTGATGCATATAACACACACTGTTTTAGTCTGGGAAAGAGAAAGACTTGATTAGGGTGTAAATTGTCCCACTTTCCGGATGTTTAAGAGTTTCATTTAACTGTTTCAAACGGCACGAAGCAGAATCACACACATTTTCCTCAACGTGGCCTTGAAGCATGAGCTACGTTAGTTGATGCTAAAGAAAAACCCCAAAAACATAACCATTACTTCACCACCTCTTGCTGTTAACTTACTGCTTTCCTCTCTAGGGATGCAACTGACAAGCTGTTCAGTGAGGTCGTTCAGCGGAGGAGAGCAGAGATTCAGGAAAACCCCAAAATCTCCCGGAGCCTGCTGGCCTTCCAGAGGTAGTACAGTATAATCTATGATGCAAGCCGTTTTTGGTGTAATGCTTTTGAACAGTGTGTCTTAGTATATCCTGAAAAGAGTACTCCACTGATTTAACACTGCACTCACTGAGACTCACGATGGATGGATTAAAACCGAAAGGATCACAATGGACACAGCAGAACCTGAGATGCTGTCTTTTTTGTCCTTCCTTGTCAAAACCTGGTGCATATATTACCCACAATGCAAGTATAACAGAGATCCCTTTGACAATAATGATATTATCCCCATGAACTTGCCTTGTGTCTGTCTCTTCTGCTTTCTCTTATTCAATACTGTTTGTGGTCTGAAGCAGATATCTACATGTTTTTTAGGTATGGTGACAACTTGGGTAGATCCAGGACACACCAACACAAAGGAACAGGCTTCTTCTTCTCTGGAGTCCTGACTGCACTCACATGTGTGGCTGTAAGTACACAACGGCAGTAAAAAAAACAAAAAAAAACAGTGGTGGTTAATATTTAAAGGTTATCACAGTAGTGGGTGAAGAGGTCAGTGTTCATATCATGTGGACAGATCATGTTTATTTTGTCCATGTGGCACTTGGGAGCAACGTAACTGTGTGTCTTGCAACGTGGCAGTAAATGTGTGTGTGTCTGTGTGTGTGTGTGTGTGGGCTGCTGGCAGCATGTAAACAGATGAGAGCATGGTCCTGTTTTTGACCCTACTTCATAATGAATATCATTGTAGAATTTAGGAAAGGGGGCCAGGGCCTGTGTGCAAAGCAGCAGTTTGTTTTGGATGCTTTTGAACTTGTGTTTTCTTTGTGTACTGGAACATAATATTCCATGGAAACTGAGATTCGTTATCAAAATCCGTCATCATGCTGGGAAAAAAATAGGAAAATAAGTCCCAGGATTAAAATACTATTATCATTTCAAGTGGACATGGAGCTTCAGTTTAATCAATGTTTAAATTTTTTTTTTGTTTAGAAGTGATCTTGCTCTTCCAACTTTACCAAATGACACAAAAAATATGGGTTTTGCCAACCACAGCCTTACAGAGCTTGGTCTATGAATCTGCACGTTAAGCAATAAATTCTCATAACTGCAAATGAAAATGAGTATTTAATTGTTTATAAAGATGTGATAAGTAACACATTTTATCAAATCTTACTAAAATTTAAGAGCAAATGTATATTTTTAGTTGATTAATCATGCTGCTGCAGGTGTCAAACACCTATAGTGAACTCTAGTGGCAATGGTTGATTTATGCAAGACACAGTAACTGGATCACATGAAGGCTAAACCAGAGCATTGAACTGTTGATTAGTTGGCACCAGTCTGGCCTATGAGGGACTCCAGCCACCATGTAAACCTGTTAATCCCAAACTCCTCACCAACAACAGCTTTGGGAACTACATCTTTTATTTGCATCTAAATATAATGTATAATTCATCCTGCTGTTGTATAAGCAGGATATAAACGAGTGTTCACTGTACCTTTTTTTTTTGTTAATATCTATGTGTTTCTAGGCGATGGTGCTGGTGTACCACTGGAGCAGCGGTGTGGTGGAGCAGCATGACCTGCTGATCAGTAAACCAGTGTCTCACTGGACGACGGAGGAAGTCGTGTCCTGGCTGGAACTCTTGGGGCCCTGGGCCCAGCTTTACAGGGAACCCTTCCAGCAGGAGAACGTCAATGGGAGGTAGAAAAATTACATTTTATTTCAGCACAATTTCTGTTTGCTCTCCTTGTCCTGAATTTGAAATGTGGACATATTATAGCCTACAAAATAGAGCCATATTTATTCAACATATTGTCATCTTTGAACTGTAGTACATTGTTTTCTATTGAGGTTTAGACTTTCACAGACACAGAAACTCATGTTGCGGATCATTATGTTTATGCCATGTGGTGTTGGATTCCTTTATTTTAGGCTACTGTTGATGCTGGGGGACGAAGAGTTGTTAAAACCTCCTTACAGCATCGAAAATCAGAGTCACCGACGGGCTGTTCTGGCTGAACTGGACAGAGTTAAAGCCCTGGGGGTCAAACCTCCGCACAACCTCTGGGAGTACAAGGTAACAAAGAGTCCTTTCTGCTCCAGATCATACCATGACAAAACCACTGATTATTAGCCTTTTCAGCGTACTGTATGTTGCGTCTTTGGTTTGCAAGTATTTGTCCTGTTGTAGTTCCCATGCTGGTAGTACTTCCAGTACTTCTTTGCATCTTTAGCTGAGTAAACATGAAGTTGCTATATCGGAAGTGATTGTAGCTCTGAGCAAGTTTGTGTAAAAGATCTTGTTTTGCTTCCACCTCCACTACAGTAGCATGCAATTAATGTATATTCAAGGATTTGACCTTTGCTTTAGTGTTATACAACATTCCCTTCATTTAAGCTCTATTATTGGGATTTTAAGATGCGAGTCTCCAAATAGTGTTTGTCATATTTCTTATACTTCCTCTGTATACTTGTATTTCTTTCTCTTTCTGCCAGGCTACTAATGCAGGGAAGTCCCTGTTCCTGCTGTACGCACTGAAGCGCTCCCCTCGGCTCACTCTCTTCTACTTGTATTTGTTCGACTACTCGGAAACCTTCCTGCCCTTCCTGCACACCTGCTGTCCGGCCATCACACACATCGGCCAGTCAATGGAGAGCAGCTTCCTCAACGCACAGGTGACACTTTACAGACTGCGTGTGTCTTTCTCTCGGTTCATCGTGTCAGGACCCGGCTCTGCAGGAAAGACAAAATACGGGGAGCACATATGACTCTTTAAAGTAAAATACATTTATTTAAGGAAACTAAATTAAGTATGCAGTCAGTTCATCAGTAATATGTGGATGTGTGAACATGTAGAGGTCTAAGAAAACAAAAATATAGCAACCTAACCTAGAGAGGAGAGAGAAACGGACTGCTCAGGCACCACATGTGTATATATAGGTGACCCAGGTGTCAGCCATCACTCCTAATGAGCCCCTCCCCATATCAGGACCGGTCTTGAGGCCTACAGGCCCTTAAAACTTTTATTATGTAGGCAAACAGAGGTGATGGATCCATGATCACACACTGTAAAATAAAAGAATAACATTAGAATATTTGGCCCAATTTGAAATAGGCGTCATGCTAACAGTAATAAGTGGTACTAACCTTATTCAGACTAAAATATCACAACTATAATTACCTTAATGAAACATCTGATTGATAAGTTGCATATAAATATACTGTAACTATTGAGGTTACCAAATGTTCTTTGTATGACAGTGATGGTCGATCTTACTGTGAAAAATAACTTGTACTCATCTTATATTCATAAAACCACCTCTCAACCATCATCTTTTGTTTTCTGTGATGTTCCCGTGTTTGTTAGTTGGAGCCCAGTTGGCGACAGTGGGCAGAGTTTCTTGTGAAGTACCTCCTGCTTCCATACCAGCTGATAGCAGAGTTTGCTTGGGACTGGCTGGCCATCCACTACTGGACGTCTCGCTTCATCATTGTTAACGCCATGCTGCTGTCTGTGCTGGAGGGCTGTGCCCTGTGGAGACTCTGGACAAGAGCCAGGATCAGGTATAACCAGGGGGGAGGCCAGGTGCCATCTTTCTGGGTTTTTCTTTTACTTTCTTTCTGTTTTTAAATAAATTTTACTGTGGGATGCAGACCAGTCATTTCTAAGCTTTTTTTTTTTTATGCCTCCGTGCCGGTGACTGCCATGGTCCGGAGGCATTATGTTTTCCGGTTGTTCGTCCTACCGTCCATCGTACATCCAACCCATTCTTGTGAACGCAATATCTCAGGAACACCTTGAGAGTATTTCTTCAAATTTGGCACAAAGGTCCACTAGGAATGTGCTAATTATGATTTCACACAAATGTCTAACAGGATAAAATGATGAAGTGATGACATTTAGGAAAGACATGGATGTAAACTGCAACTTGACTGGTTGGCAGAGGCATACAAAGGCGAGGCGGTAATTTTAGTTTTTTTCAAGAGAAAATAAAATATAGCGATGTAGCGTTTGGTTGCGCTTACTTGCTTTTCTTGCTATTTTCACAGCTAGAAATGTTGCATGTATTTGAAAATTCCTACACTACTTAAACATTACTGGGAAATGTAATTGTCAAATTAAAGGATCAGTGTGAAACAATTAAGGGATCTATTGGCAGAAATGGCATATAATATTAATAAGTATGTTTTCATTAGTGAACAATCACCTGATAATAAGAATCGTTGTGTTTTCGTTACCATAGAAGGAGACGTTTATATCTACATACCTCTTCACGCAGTCAGCCATGTTTCTACAGGCTTGGTCCGTAGTCGATAACATTACTCGCTCCCGTCGCTGCCGCTCTCTCTCTCTCTGGCCTCACCACTCACTTCCCACGTATACACACACTCGAAGCACTCTACTCTTACAACAACTGGCTCTAGAGAGGATCATTTACATTTACGCGTCGGCCACCGTAGCTCTCTAACACTCTTGGCACACGGGAGAGGCTTCAGTTGGTTGTAATCTCGTCACCTCACCGCTAGATACCGCCAGATCCTACACACTGTTCTTTTAAGCTACATGTTAAGTTACAGGTTGGTCAGTTCCTGTGGTGGAGAAGGCTACATGCATTAACTTGTATCTTCCACTTTCTCACAGGTCTCTGCCGCGCAAGATGTGGAACCACATGTGGAAGATGTTATCTCAGGGGTTTGCCTTCGCCCTCCTGTGGCCTTTTGTCCCTCAGTTCGTGTGCAACTGCCTCTTCTACTGGGCTCTCTACTTCAGCCCCATCATTAATATAGACATGGTGGTGCAGCAGCTAATGCACCCAGAAACACAGGCACTGTAACAATTTGCATGCAGTCAGTGCCCAAATAATGCCGCACAGTTCACAGCAAATAAAACAGCCAGAAATCCAGTTGCTGAAGAGGAGTTTATTTTCAGCAGTATGCTCACATGAGACTGGCTTACTTGCTGTTGGAAAGGAAGTTTTCTGGCTTCCAGTCTTGTCTCTCTGCTGCATGGTTGCCATGTGGAACAAGAGAGGGTTTGAGCTATTGTAGGAGAATAAACAGTGAAATATCTGTGATGTTATTGATTAGGAGAGAGTGCTCTCTCTGCGTGCACAGTGCATTCACAAACCACATTGCCTAAATGGTCTAGAGGGCAGTTATGCTGATGATAAGTCATGTTCTAACATCGGTGGTAGTGAAGACTGGCCTCATGAGGAGTTTTCTGATCGCTTTGTAGCACTGAGATGGCTGAAGGTGGAACAAAACAAGCATTGATTCTATTATTAAATGTTTTTATGACATGTAATCCACAACCATTGGACAACTGCTGCTTTAAAAGTATCAGTTTGAATGAAGCAGTATTATACGTGTATATAAACCCCTTATTCTGCATGAACTTCTATGCGTTCTTGAAATCTTCAGTGCGGTTCTGGCTTTGACTGCGATCCTGGTGCCACACAGCTGTCTGAAAACTCACTCTACAAGGTTTGGTGATTGTGAAATGTGTCAAATGTTGAGGTTTGCAGTATTGCAGCCCGATGGGAACCCATAGTTGATTGAAAGGAAAACAAAACTTTATGAACAAATGTTCAACCCTGAAGCTCGTTGCAGGAATTCCAAGCGTTCATTTCACAATTCATGTTGGCACTTAGATTTGAAATAAAATGTGTTCTTAACAGAATTTGAGATGCTGATACAGATCTTTTTTCATTTTTAGGATTTTATGGAGGAACTGTTCATAGCAGGTTTTATTTGCTGGTACTGCTGACAAATATTGTGCTGCACCTTTTTTTTTTTTATTCTTCAGAAACATTTTGTTCGCAGTATATTGTATGTTTCCATGTGATGAGTGAGTAGAGCTAATCAAAGACCTTTTTATTTTTTACATTGTTCATTTGCACTTAAAAGTTCTACACTGTGATTTTGTTCTTAAATGTTCTATAATGACAAAGGAAAAATAAAGATTTTTAATAATATCCTGTTGTGGGGATTTTCTTTTTTTTATGACGGAGTAATTGCTGAGCAATTTAAATGTAATTAGGATAATTATGTTTATAAGGACAGTTTCAGTCGGGATGTGATGATCTGAACTGCAGAAATAGAAATGAAAAAATCCTGACTTCTCAAATAAGTTTGTGACCTGGCAGCCATGTTGAGATCAGCTGAGGAAATACCAAGCACCGCACATCAGCCGGAGCACAGCCAATAGGAACGCTCTCTCTGAAATGACCTGTGATTGACCAAAGTCTTCCGTCATGGGCTAGATTTTTTTAAAGCTTGAAGACAGAGCTATGAGGAGGTGCAGAAATCTAGTTATCTCTCAGAGCACTTGAATTACAATATGCTGAAAGGTTACCAAGGATTTTTTGTCAAATGATGCCAAAAATATTCTGCCAACTGCAGGTGTAATAAAAAAACAAATAAAAAGGCAAATTATATGTAATATAATGACTAAAACAGACTAAATTAAACAATATATATATATATTTATATATATATAAATATATATTTATATATATAAAAAATATAAATATATATATAGAAAAATTATATATATATATATATATAGAACAAAAAATAATATATATAAATATATATATATATATTTTTTCTCTATTTATATATATATATATATTAAATAATATGCTGAAAGGTTACCAAGGATTTTTTGCCAAATGATGCCAATAAATAATCTGCCAACTGCAGGTTTAATAAAAAAAAAATACAAAAAAAAAGGCAAATTATATGTAATATAATGACTAAAACGGACTAAATGAAACTATATATATGTAGAAAAAAGAAAATATATATATATATAAAAAAATATATATATATTTATCTATATATATTTATATATATATATATATAGAAAAATATATATAGAAAAAAATAATAATATATATATAAAAATATATATATATATATATATATATTTTAATATTTATATATATATATATTTTTCTATATAAATAAATAAATATATTTTTTTCTATATGTATATATCTGTATATATATATATATACAGATATATATCTGTATATATATATATATAAATAAAACCACGGTGATATTGAGGGGTAGGTTTTAAAGCGTACTAACCTCTATGAGTTTGATTGATGAAAACCTGTTGAACGTCCGCCCTCTAGTGTTCAACGGTCGTCAAGGCAGCAACGGCTGTCGCCATAACAACGTAGGGACTGTCTCAAAAGAGCAGCTAAAGACTCAATACGAAAAAAATAACTACAAACACAATAATTGTTGAAATTGACATGTGATAATGATTCAGACCAATTTAATACCCCCTTTTGACGTCACCAACTTTTTTTTGTTTTGTTTTTACGACGGTTGTTAAACGTCCCAGCGCTGCTTTTCAACATCTCAACAGCACTTTACGGTCTCTCCCTTACGTCATTGTTGCGGAAGTGAGAAGTCTACGTGTGTAAGAAAGGTTGGTCTGACCGTGTTTGAACACCAGACACACCAGCAGCACCGATGTCCAATCCAGGTTAGCTCCGTCCCCCCGGTAGAACCAGTCCTCCTCTCCTCCTCTCTCCTCTCCGCCCCCCGGTAGGCTAATGGAGGCGTAGAGCAGCGGCCGCGCCGTATAAATGGGACGGAGAGCCGACCGCCTGTAATGCTGCGCCGGGTGCGGCAGTCTCTCCGGCAGGTGCTGTTTCTGATGGCCCGGAGACCGGGGCTACTCTGCGGGACTATCGTGCTCGGCGTCCTGCTCGTACTGGCCGTGAAGTTCACATGCAGGTAAACAAGAGCAGCTGTTCACATTACAGTAGTGTGTTTCTGTGTGTGAGCAGGCTGCTAACATGGCTTTGCTGAGGTAAATGTTGCTGTAGCTTCAGTAAATCGTTAATTAGCTATTCTTAATTATGATGTGTCTACTTGTGAACTAATCAGGGTTTAATTATGATGTTGTGCAGCTGATCTGACACTGACGTGTACTGTAGGACAAGAGGATTAATTAACTAATGCTTTGACCCGTTTAAACCAGACAGCCCACTAACCAAGAGTTAGCCAGCTTCTTAATGTAAGAAGGCTTTTTATGCGTCTGTATTTGTAAATGACTCCAAAGACAACATTGTAACTATCATAACTCTGTAGTAAACAATTTATGCCCCAGTGAACCTGGCTGTGGAGGTTTCAGCTGAAACTTGAAGCAAATATGCTAACAAATGATGTCAGATACATCCTGCTTCTTATCTGGTTGTGGTGGAAGAAGTATTATAATGTTTTAATTGAGTTAAAGTAGCAATATTATTTGTAAAAAAAAAACTCCATTACAAGTAAAAATAGAGTAAGTAAGTAAAGATATATGTAGAGCTGAAACAATTGGTCAATTAATTGAGTATTTTGATCAATAATCAATCACTTGGCTTTATTAATCAAACAATAATACCAATGTTCTCTAGTTCCAGCTCCTCAAATCAGAGGATTTGCTATATTTACTACTTATTATACTTGCAATTTAAAAAAAAAAAAAAAAAATCTTATTTTAGAAAACTGTCATAGTATAAAGAACACACCAGAAATACACCATTTTAGAATAAGCAAAAATGATACACTTATGTTATCTTATCAGATGTGGAGATTGAAAATGACTCCAAAGACAACATTGTAACTATCACAACTCTGTAGTAAACAACACACATTTATGCCCCAGTGAACCCGGCTGTGGAGGTTTCAGCTGAAACATTAAGCAAATATGCTAACAAATGATGTCAGATACATCCTGCTTCTTATCAGGTTGTGTTGGAAGAAGTATTGTGATGTTTTAATTGAGTAAAAGTAGCAATATTATTGTAAAAATACTTAATTACAAGTAAAAGTACTCCATTTAAGTAGAAAGTTCAAAAGTATTTTCAGCTTAATCTGTAGATCTAAAACAATTGGTCGATTAATTGAGTATTCTGATCAACCGATCAATAATTGTATTAATCAAAGATCTCAGATATATCCTGCTTCTTATCCGGGATTATATATGTGTTGGAAGAAGTATTATAATGTTTTAATTGAGTAAAAGTAGCAATATTATTGTAAAAATACTCCATTCAAGATATTATTTAAATAGAAATATGTAGAGCTGTAAAAATCAGTCAATTGATTGAGTATTTTGATCAATTATCAATCACTTGGCTTTATTAATCAAACAATCTAGTTCCAGCTCTTCAAATCAAAGGATTTGCTATATTTCCTTGTTAATTCAATATATTGCGATATATATATATATATATAAAGCAGTACTTGCAATTTCAAAAATAAAAAATCGTATTTTAGAAAACTGTCATAGTATAAAGAGCACACCAGAAATACACCATTTAAGAACAAGCAAAAATAACACACTTATGTTATCTTATCAGATGTGGAGATGGAAATTTGAAGCAAATTGTAGACAAATGATCTCGGGCACGTCCTGCCTCTTTTGTCTGTGACTGTGGCTGTTTTGCTCCAGCTGTGCCAAAACAGTGGAAAGGGTGTAGTAGTTTTGGTGTCATGTTTAAATGCTGCTGTCTTGGCCAGGTCTCTTGCAAAAGAGATTCTTAATCTCAATGAGTACTACCTGGTTAAATAAAGGTTAAATAAAAAAAAAAATCGTAATTTCTGATTTACACTGAAATCTTTTCTGTGTCTAGCCGTGCTAAGAATGTGGTGGCAGCAGCTCGGCCTCCGGTGCGGTTCTTCTCTGCCGAGGCCCCGGTAGTGGACCTCTACTTGGGTCAGCTGGACCAGGTGAGATTCACAGACAAAACACTTTGAAACGAGTCAGATGTTATTTTCCTTATTAGATATTGTAAAATGTGCATGATAAATGGGTTTGAGGATGGCTATAACAGAGGAACAATGTGACGAGGCTACAGAGTGCACACAGCTTTAATTTATTATTTTTCTTGTGCGTGAAACTCGCTTAATTGTTTCCTTATGTAGTTTTCATCTGTGACTGGTGCAGATTGCTTATGGCATTGTCTTAAATCATCAGATTTCTTTCTTTGAGGCACATATTTTTTTCTCAAAGCACTTCAACTACAAGTGTTAATTCATACTTAAAACCCAAACAGATTTGCAATCTAGCACGCTCCATACGTGTCTGTAACGTTAACATTTTCTCTCCAGGTGGAGCGTCTCAGGAGTGTGGCGGAGGTATCTCTCATCTTCTTCTATGCGCCGTGGTGTGCTCACTCGATGGCTGCCCGGCAGGAAGTGCAGCAGGTGGCTAAGAAGCTGGCCAAACAGGTACAGAATACATGAGGACACAACAAGCACTCTGCAGGAATGTTTGTATACCAAATAGCCACCTTAGTTGATCACTGATAAGGTAGCAGAAAACTAAGGCTAGTTGGTGTAGTAACATTCTTACAATGAAGAGTAACTTTAGCTATTTAGCTATATTGCGATACTGTAAGCAAGGCGATATATTGAGATTTCTTTCAAATCTAATTTTAGGAAAACTGTCACAGTATAAAGACACACAATATGTATAAAATCTGAGTTAAAAAAAAGTTACTATGTGAAATGGCTACTATGCGGAATAACATCATTACACATCCACAGGAGTCAAAGCTTTACTGTGATACCCAATTTATGTAGTTCAAGACTGTTTAGGGACCCCAGTATGCAGATGGATTCAAATACACCATTTTAGAATAGGTGAAAATAACACATTTGTACTGCATGGTTTTTGCCCCAAACTGCATGTGATTATCATAAAGTGGGCATGTCTGTAAAGGGGAGACCCGTAGGTACCCATAAAACCAATTTTCATTCACAAATCTAGAGGTCAGAGGTCAAGGGACCCCTTTGAAAATGGCCATGCCAGTTTTTCCCCAGCAAAATTTAGCATACGTTTGGAGCGTTATTTAGCCTCCTTCATGACCTGCAAGTATGACATGGTTGGTACCAATGGATTCTTTAGGTTTTTTAGTTTCATATGATGCCAGTATCTTCACTTCTAGCTTTAAAACTGAGCCCGCTATAACCTCCGAAAAACAGAATAGTGGCCGGGTCTGCCGGGGGGCCGTCAGATTTCTAAGAGGTTAAAACATAATATTGCGATACTGGTGTATCGATATTTTCTTACACCCCTACTATTAAGTGCTAAGAAAAATAAGCATTCGTAGAGCTTAGAGTATTAATCTAAATAAACTGTCAAACAGTGTCCAAGAGCTACCCAGTTAATGTGGATTTTATAGAAATCTGATGGAAAAATAAAATTAAATCAACCCCTAAATTCACTGTGAAGAAGTTATTAACTAGAATGTGTGGGGCTCATTTGTGATGTTGATGAGACAGAATAAAGCCTGATCTCACGCATGATGTACTCTCTCTGTGGTCTGGAAATAGTTTTGCTTGTTCAACTGTGTTTCTTTTTCTCTCACTCTTATACACACAAACACAGGTGCAGTTTGTGGCAGTTAACTGCTGGTGGAATCACGGGAAATGTAGGAAGCAAAACCGCTTCTATCAGTACCCGATCATCCATCTGTTTTATAGACGGTAAGATGCTCAACCATTCAAAGTTATTTTTGTTCAACTGAAATGGTAGAATGAATGATTGATGCGTGAAAAATATGACAAAACGGTTACATTTTTGCTCCAGTTGAAAGGATTGCTGTGGTTTAATGAACTCTAGTTGGTGGCATTTCCTGTGTGAAATCTTCACCTGAATGTTAATGTTTTATTTCCTGTGTAAATAATTGTTTTTATGATCAACGTAACTGCAATTAAGTTGTTGATCGCCCAAATGATCCATTATGTTGTTTGTCTTTGTGTTTCTATGCTTCAGATTTGGGCCTATAGAGTATAAGGGTCCATTTGTGGCTCCATATGTGGAAAGTTTTATCCTCAGAGTCATCACACCGCTCACTTACCTCCCATCAAGAGCCACACTCGAAGAGTTCCTCTCCTATCACGAGGTATTATTTGGATTCATGCCGTCTGATGGAGAGTTTATTCCTTACTGTGTGTCCTGGTCTAAAGAGTTATGCTAGAGTAGACCTAAAAGTTTAACTGTTGTTGAATTATCTGTGTCTTTACACAGGTGTCTTCTTCTTTGAGTAAAGCTATATTTCCGTATGATGTACTCTAATTGGTTGTCTCTTGTGTATTTCCAGCCTCGAGTGGTGGGTTTCTTCCAATTTAACTCCTCTCCTCAGCCGCCGGGGTACATCACATATCTGTCTTCTGCCCTGCAGGCTCTAAAGAGGGGTAAGACATGATCAGACAGCACTGAAGCCAGTTGTTTCAACTTTGTAATCATGTCAAGTATGTAAAATGAAATTAGAAATGGCCAGGTTTGGGGAAACTTGGGTCTTTGTAACAGTAAAGATAGCAGTGAGTATGTTAAAAATAGGAAATGTGCAATGATCAGTAAAACGTGGTTAATGTTTGTGTTTCCAGCCGTGACTCTCTCTGTTTTTCTGTTGCAGATTTCCGTGGTGTTGTACGTTTCGGGGTTGTGACCAACAAACAGGTGGCGGAGGCCATCTCAATAAAAGAAGATGAAACAGTTTATCTTAAGAGAAAATTTAACTCCTCTTTGGTAAGGCCATAAAACACTGGGTTAGAAAATGTAATTAAATGCTGGATACATTTTACTGTCATGTTGGATGTATACTAAAGCGTTGCACTGGCATTGTGCTGTGTGTTTTCTTCTGTCAGATTTTCCCTCGAAGGGAACGCAACTTCACATCACAGGCCATCTGTAGCTGGGTGTTTGAACACCGCGAGACCGTCCTCCAGTGGCTGCAGCCTCCAGGAACAAAGTCCCGTCTCCTGGAACATGAGCTGTCTAAAGGTCCGGCACTGCTGCTGTTCCTGCCGCACAATCCACTCGGGTCCAAACCCAATCCCATACTACAGCAGGTGAGCGGGGATGGAAAAAATCACAGACGGCGAACGGAAATTAGCTTACTTCTAGTACTTGACCTCAGTGGTGTATTTGATACAATGGAGAATCTTGCTTAGTTGTCTCGAGATGGGTAGGTCTCTCTGATACCGCTCTACTCTGGTTCCAATCCTACCTCAACCATAGAATGATATTTATGTGTATTGGTGGTATCTATTTTTAGTAATGCTTCATCCTCTACTGACTATCTCACTTGTGGTGTGCCACAGGGCTCCGTTTTAGGTCCATTACTGTTTTTACTGTTTAGATGCTTTTCCCTTCAGACATCATTCACAAATATAACATTAATCTTACATAATATTCATTTTAGTTTTTATGCACTACATATCTGGAACAAACTCCCAGAAAAACTGAGATCTTCTCCTGACTTTTATTAAGTTACATTTGGGACTATTTATTAATTTCTTGCACTGCACAGCTGCACTTTAATTTTTGGTCTAGTGTGATTTGTGTTATTGTATTTTAGCTTATTTTCATCTTATTTATTTTGTTTTACTCTTTCTAAAATGTATATAATATTTCTGTCTTTATATTTTTTATTTCTATTGCCTTGTGTTTCTTTTAGATATTTTCTTAATGCCTTTCTGTCTTTTGTAAAGCACTTTGAATTGCCTTGTTGTTGAAAGTGCTGTACAAATGAACTTGCCTTAAATCTTTATGCTGAATACACCCAGCTGTATGCACCAATAACACCTGGCGATAATAGCAGTCACTCTCATTCAATGCGTCAACGAGTTTAAGTGCTTTATGTCCAACAACTTTGCAGCAGCTTAACAACAATACATTTGGTTATTCAATCCACCCAACTCTGTTCAGCTCATCCGTATTAACTTTGGGAGTCTGTCAATAAATGTTAGACCTAAGAAATCTGGGATTCCTATTTGACTGTAACCTCAGTTTCTGATGCTCACATCAAGAAGGTTGTCCTGCTTCCTCCACTTAAAAAACATATCCAAAATTAGATCATTTTAATCCTCTGCTGACCTGCAGAAATGTATCCGTGCTTTTATTTCATCATATTTACACGAGTGGAACTCTATTTATTCATGTTTAAGTTCTCTCTTAAACCGATCTTAAACCACATCACCCTTATCTTAGCCTCCCCTCACTGGCTACCAGTTCATTTGTATTACTTACATTTCATATATATATATATATATATATATTATTACTTTGTTTCTTGTGTCTTTCAGGTTGCAGACATTGCTGTGCGTTATCATTCCTGTTACAACAATAACCACTCCAGCCTGGACAAAAGTATTACCTCTCACTTGCTGTGCTGCCAGTCAGTTCTTCTCCCAGAGTCCAGTACAAGTGTGTGTGAGTTGTGCCTCAGTTTGTCACCATCGAGCCTGAACAGCTCCGCTGTACGCTGCTCTTTCTCCTCCACGACTCCGGGAGGAGACGTGTTGCAGTCCTATCTCCGACACTGCTGCCTACACCGACTACCTGCTGTGTCCATAAAAACCGCGACCTCAGTGGGCTGTAGCAATTTTCTGAGCAGCTACAGCCCATTTAGTCAATACAGTGCCTGCTGCAGAAAAGTAGAACCTCAACTCAATGAATCACAAGCCAAAGAGGAGCCAGATGTGCAAAGAGCTCCCTTTATACCTCCTCCTTCTTCCATCCCTCCACCCTCTGCCCCTCGGCAGGGAGGAGACGGCATCACAGGGCTGCGGTGTCAGACCAACAAGACGCTCAGGTTTTACGTGCTGGATGTTGCTCTGAACTGGCCTCTGGCGGTGAGGCTCGGGGCAACAGGCAACAGAAGTGTTTCTCCCCACCAGGAGGCTGGAGCACAAGGCGATGGGTCATTTGCAGCTATTGTGAACCTGAAGGACGAAGTTCATTATGTTCTCCACCGCAGCCCAGCAGCCACGCTGACTGAGTCTCTGGGTAAGACTAGGACACTATTTCATCTTGCAGATGCCGTTAGGAGCACCGGATGACACAGAGGCACATGATTTGTTTCAGATTACCTGTCTCATGCACTTCTGTCAGGATATAGTGACCGCTTTATAAAAATAACTTTTTTTAATCATATTTGCTCCATTTCTACCCACTGCTGCTTTAAGTCCAGATGAGTCAGATTAGTTTGTAGTTGCCATGTCTGTTTAGATTCACCAATTCTGTGTTCAATGCAAATTCAACACATCATCAAACAAAGACATCTGAGGCAAACAGCATTTTTGCATATTATGCAGATCAGCAGATCAGCTCATGTCTGAGTTTCATGATGTTTTGCATACTGTACTACTGTACAGATGTTTTTCAGGGAATAGTCACCACCAATATGTAATGTAATGAATGGGACACAGGGTGTTGAAGCCTTTTAAGTTCTATGTGATGACTTTTTCACAGTAAAAATTGTAAATGTTGTTTTTGGCTCCTACAGGATGTATAATGATGTCTTGGTTATCTGCATTTTCATGTTTGTAATGAACAGAGACAAATACATTTCAACCATTCTGCATGTGCTTCTGGATCCACTGTCAGTTGGGTAAAAGTTGTTTAGAATATGATCCTGATAGTAATTCTCTGTTTTCACTGTATGTCTCTATATCTTGTTAAAGAGGCCTTCATCAGGAACTTCAGTGCTCCGTACAGCCTCTTGCAGAGACACTTGGTGGGAGAAGAAGACAAGAAAGGATGGGAGGGGGAAACCAAACGTCCAGACCAACACCAGCACAAACCTCCACGCCTCCTCATCACAGAACTGACCACTTCATCCTTCCTGCCCTCCGTCATGGACCTCCAAAAGGTGAGAAAAGACTCTCACCTCATCCACTCTACATCCATTTATGTGAAGGATTCGGTATTGAGTTCATGAACTTGAGCTGTGGAGTAAAATATAAATGTGTGTGTTGTCCTGTAGGATGTGCTGCTGTTCTACTACACTCAGTGGTGTGGATTCTGCTCTGTTCTCAACCACGTCATCATCCAGCTGGCCAGACTATTACAGGGAAACAGCACCATCACTGTGGCCAGGTACAGATTGTGTGTGTTTGACTTGATGCAGGTATTATGGCAGTACTGTGTGTTTTAATATGATTTTTTGTTGGTTGAATCATAGTTTAAACTTCAGTGCAAAAGAAACTTTCATAAACAGTTCAACATTAGTTTTGTGGTCTAACCTTTTAAAGAAAAATTAAAAATAATATAACCACATTTTCTCTGTGTAGGGTGAATGTTGCCCGTAATGATCTTCCGTGGGAGTTCATGGT
Source organism: Sebastes umbrosus (assembly GCF_015220745.1). Classification (NCBI taxonomy): domain Eukaryota; kingdom Metazoa; phylum Chordata; class Actinopteri; order Perciformes; family Sebastidae; genus Sebastes; species Sebastes umbrosus. The sequence continues at coordinate 17,515,652 of NC_051271.1, forward strand.
GGATCACGTTCCCTCTATTCTTCTCTTTCCCAAATACAGGTAAGAAACACACACACACATTTAGAGATTGTATTTTCTAGTCATACGTGGATATTTGGCTAGAAATAACCAGAGTGCTCTTTAGAGCTGAAACGATCAACAAGTCAAACAGAAAAATAATCAATTTATATCTGTAACTTTTCACGTGTGAGGATTTGCATATTTTCTTTGTCTTATGTGAAAATAAACTTAATATCTTCAGGTTTTGAGACTGTTAGTCGAATGAAACAAACATTTTGAAGATGTCACGTTGGGCTTCAGGAAATTGTGATTTGTGACATTTCATAGACTAGTCATTAGTTGCAGCTCTAGAACACAAAGTACAGTAACCTCCTAAGTAGAGCTGCGACAATTAATAGATTATTTGTCAACTATTAAATTAATCGCCAACTATTTTGGTAATCGATTAATCGGTTTGAGTTATTTTTAAGAAAAAAGGTCAAAATTCTCTGATTCCAGCTTCTTAAATGTGAATATTTTCTGGTTTCTTTACTCCTCTATGACGGTAAACTGAATATCTTTGAGTTGTGGACAAAACAAGACATTTGAGGATGTCATCTTGGGCTTTGGGAAACACTGATCGACATTATGCACCATTTTCTGACATTTTATAGATCAAACAACTAATCAATTAATCGAGAAAGTAATCAGCAGCTTAATTGACTATGAAAATAATTGTTTGCTGCAGCCCTACTCCAGAGTGGGTACAGTAACAGCCTCAATGCTGTGTACTCAATTAATTGATTAACTTTATTATCTTCACAAAAACAAAATATACACATTAAAAAATAGTATTTCACCACCACTTCCCTGTTTCTGCTTCTCTTCAAGAAAACACTTCAGTGTGAAGTTTCCTGACGACCTGCCCATCACGCTACCCAACCTCCTCCACTTCATCCTGCAGCACTCTGGCTCTGTACAATACGCAGACAAACCATCGGCAGCTTCTAGCGAGGCAGAGCATCCAGGACTCAGTGCCATCCTCCGTGCAGAGTTTCTGGCACTCCAGCAAGAGGTTGAAGCGCTGCGGCGCGCTCGCGAACGTCTGTCCCAGCAGCTGGCGCAGCTGTGGCGCGACAACCGGCGACTGACATTTGACGCTCTCAGCTTAGAAGCCCAGAACACGGAGCTGCAGAGAGAAAGGCAAAGCTTAGAGGAGCAGCACCGGGAGAAAAGCCGGCAGCTCGGGGAGGCGGTGAGGCGGCTGGAGGAGCTGGCAGACACCTCTGAGAACCTGCTGAATGACAACACACTGCTCAGGGTGCTGCTGATGGCGCTTAAGGACAGGACAGAGGCTAAAGAGCAGGTGGAGGTGGAGAGAAAAGAGGCAGAACAGAAAAGAAGCCATATGGCCTCCTGACCACAAGTCTGCAGGGAGTCCTGAGAGCGACGCAGAGGAAGAAGAAGAGAGAGGAAAGAGCGCCAAACGAAGGAGGACTGTAAGTAGACCTGAGATGTGGTGAAACAAGAGGGCATAATGAAGCCTCAATGAGGAGGTCATGTAAAACCCAAGAGGCAACATGACCTGATCATGTTGTCATGGAAAATGAGGATGAAATGACAGCTATGATCTGTCAGAAGAAAATCTAAGACTGCTGCTAAGTCAGGACAGAAGGAAGGAAACACTTAAAATAAAGGTGGATAGCAGGTAGCGAGGGAAACGGCAGTGTTTGTTAGAGTCAGAATACTCCAAGGTGCTACCGTGATAGTGGTCTTATCCACTCTTAGGAACACACTAATATGGGAATTCAGTGCCAACTGTGCTTGCAAAAATGTAATTTCTGTTGAAGACTTAACCTCAGTTAAACGTACTACACAGACCCTGCAGCCCAATTCTCTACCTTCCCTGAATTACCGTCAATTCTCGTACAAAAGCGATGTTCAAATAATAGAGTGCTCCAGGGATGACGTATTTTTGTAGGCCAACCAGGAAGTTAGCATCGCCCTGGTTCCCTTGACAAAAAGCCGATGGGATTTTTGCATTGGGTTTTGGATTATTGCAGAAAATAAACTCTGTAGCAAACACATGTTTATGATACTTACACGTTTTGTTCAGCAAGATAATCTTCACTAATGAACACCACCTTTATGATTTTTGAAGTGTGAATGCAATTGCCAAAGCTAACGTTAGGCTATAGACAAACTACACCACGGTCGCATGAACGCGAATATACACTACGAGGCTGTAATGCCGGACGAGTCAGCGTGATGACGTTTTGTAGTCTCATTTAGCCACTTGTTAGCAACTGCATTTTTTTAAGACAATTAAAGGTTTCAAAATTCACGAGTGGGGTATTTATTGATGTATTTTATATTGTAGAACATATGGTTAAATTCTCTTAATCTTATGTTAACCACACACCTTATTTCATGCATCTAACTAAAAACCCATTAAAAAAAACAATTGTCTTCCAGACGAGGGAACCGGAAGTGCTAAAATGCTAACTCATTTCTGGGCTTTAGGATTCATTCCTGTAGCACTCTATGGCAGAGGCTGAAAACAGCTCACATGGTCAGTTCGGAGTAATGTACATTTCCACAACACCAATAGGCCCTTTTCACAGCAGCCATTCTGACATGTACTAGCAGGGTAAACACAGGTGTAATTGATCAAATTAATTATGGTCCCGTTCTATTTAGTGTCACAGCCATTCCAGTGAGCCAACATGTACAATACCAGGGCCCTGGCGCACCTAAATGAAACAATGACTGTTATTAATCACACCTGTGTTTACCCTGCAATGACATGTCAAATTGGCTGCTGTGAAAAGGGCCTATTACATCAGTTGTGTTAAACTCACCACGCTGCTGCTGTCACGTTCTCTCTTTTTCAGTCTAGTTCTGTTCATTCCAGTTGTTCCTCCTTTGCCTTACTACTGATCAATGTGACACTAAAAACTCAACACTTCCTGATGTTTGTCACATTAAAAGCCTACCTATGAAAGGAATTATGACGGAGGAGGTTTTCATTGTAGCTTAACATCGTTCGGGGGGGGGAAAAGGCAAAATGGTCCGCGTGACATGACTCTGGCTGTACTGATGGAAATGTACATTATGCTGAATTTATCAGGACAAAAGGTAAACATGGAGGAAATTAACTGGGGGATATTATAAATAAAGGCCTGTGTCTCTGCCACTGAGGTAAATACCACTGTTATGCTGCTACAAACTACGAGATGATGATGATGATGTTTTCCCAACAGTCCTTTGCTCATAAATGGATGTGCAGTGGTAGGTGAAAGCATGACTACAGGTTAGTGAAGTAGAATTTGGCTGCAGGGACCGAGAGGGCTACTAATGAAGCTGAGGCTTGTGGCGCCTGCTCACCGACCTGCGGGTGAGCCTAAGAGCACTTGAAGTAATTAGCAAAAACTTTCTTTTTTTTTTTTTGAAGGGGATATTGTTCTTTTGTTAAACCGATCTATTTTTACAAGAATCCTTGAGTCACTAAAATATTATTTCTTTGTAACTATTCAGGTATTAAGAATGAAATGCTGCAATTGTTTACATGTGAAATATTGCGCCTGTTTTTACTGATTAAAAATCTTTCATCTTATTGTCCTCCTGTGTTTTATTGTGGTGGATGTCTAGCATTGTGAACTAGAAAATGCATTTCCTGCTGAAAATGCGTGGGAATGCCGACAGCTGAAATTTATTGCAAAGCATTGCTGAAAATGCAGAAATGTGAAATTACTTGCCTAAAAATGTTAAAGCTCAAATGCATTGCACTGCACTGCTGTAAATACATTGCTAGAAAAGCTGGAAGCTAAACTGTAATACTGTTAAAAGTGGTAAATTTGAATTTTCCTGAATAGGCGGAAAGAAGAAATGCTTTGTATGTATATCAGACAGATGAACTGCATTGCTAGAGAGACAGAGAGAGAGAGAGAGAGAGAGAGAAGTATTTGGGTGAAATAAACCTTGAAAACTATAAGTGCTTGGACAGAAATAGTATTTTCACGGAATGAACCTTTAAAATCTATAAGTTGTTACACAGAAAGTGGTATTTGGGTGGAAAGTAGCAGTAGTAGCAGAAGGAGCAGTAGTAGTAGTAGTAGTAGTAGTTGAGGCAGTAGGAACAGCTGCAGGAGCAGTAGTAATAGTAGCAGTAGTGGTAGCAGTAACATCACTGGTAGTAGTAGTAGTAGTAATAGTAGTAGTAGTAGTAGTATTAGTAGCAAAAGCAGTAGTAGCCATAGTAGTAGTAATCGTAGTAGTAGTAGTAGCAATAGTAGTAGTAATCGTAGTAGTAGTAGTAGTAGTAGTAATAGTTGTAGCAGTAGCAGCAGCTAGAACTTTAAAAACTGTAAGTCGTTAGACAAAATATAGTAGATAGAGTTACTCTGTAGAGATTTTATTTTGAAAAAAAAACTTGTCATGAGTTCCCTGTTAAGATACAGTTACCTTCTGTGTGTGTGCGTGTGTGTGTGTGTGTAAGTCAGCCTGCTCTGATTGGCTGATTTGAATCAGCTGATGGCCACACTGCTAAGCACTCTCAGTGAGACAGTTTATAATAGGAGTCAACCAGAGACATACATGTCATAAAAGTGTGTCTCAGACAAAAAAGGTGAGCCCAATCGGAAAAATAATGTCATCATCAGAGAGAAGCGTCTCTGCCGAACGCATTGATGTCGTTTTTTTTGTGTGTGGAGTCAAAAATGGGATCATGGGAGCAGGATAGAAAAGTGCCATTGTCAACTTTCTTTCAGACATTTCCCGTCTGATTTAACATTGCTCTCTATGGAGTGGCTTGTTGGACTTACTCTCACTTTTGGGACCCAGGAGACAAATGTGTAAGTCCGACTGATTCCATAGCTACATGACTGTGACCGGCACAAAATTTCCTACAATTTGATGAAAAAAGTATCTATTAAGAGTGAACACTGTGGGCTACGGAGCAATTTGTTCGGAACATTTTCAAAAGATTTCAAAGCTTTCTCGCACTTTAACGGTGATGTCACACACTCTAGCCCTTAACGACCCACGCGTAGGTTTAAGAGGATTTGAAGATTTCCTCCATTGAGTTACGTTGTAAAAATGTTTTGGAAAAAGCTTAATATTTTAAAAAGTATAAATAGTTGAAACAAGCCAAGTCTTAGCACTAATGTCCTTAAAGAGCTGAATATTTTGATAGTTGAACGGTTTCTGTAGTTGAAAGTATGCAGGACTAGTTAAAGGCCAAAAAACGTACGGAAGAAATAGCTGAGTAAACCTTAGAAGAACAATACTGATCGATGTGATTCTAATAGTGAAACAAGAAGTTGGCCCCTGCTAATTCTGCATTCCCACAATAAGGGCCAACTTCTTGTTTCAATATTAAAAACTCTAAAGCTCACTAGCACATTATAATCCGTATCTGAAAATATTCCCCAACAAATGCACCATTTAATCCTGTTTGATAGTGTTTGATTAAAACTGTCCGTGCTCAACTGTTTTAGGAAATCACAAGCCTTTTTAAAAAATGTAACTGTTTTCTGTAGGAGCCAGTGTGCTTGGTGCTGAAGAAAAATACCGTACCACTGCGTTCAACAAAGAGTTAAATGCCTTTGAGATTTAATTTGGAGAAGTAGGAGTCATGTGCTGTTAATTTCAATCTGAATGGAGGTTATTTGTCTTAAATCAGCATTATGCACTGCAAGTCTCTCAACCACAGAGATGTTTTATATGTTTTCCAATATACCAATTTTTTTTTTTACATCTTTGCTGCAGCTCTTAAAAACACTAAAGACTGCACACACGTTTATTTAAAAACATATTTAAGTTATTTCTTGTTGAAGCATGTTGAAGTTTTAAGTTTACTGTCATCACATCCCCTTACGAAAAAGAAGTATACTTCAAGTTTATTTTATGAAGTAAACTTAAGTAAAGTTCAATTATATTTCCCAGGTATACTTTATGTAGTAAGTATTGTGGTGGCAGTTTCTGTTAAAACAAGACACAAACCAATGTAACAACTTGTCTTTCAGTGAATTTAATAAAAAGGCATACATTAATAACTAAAGCATCTGCAGATGGACTCACGAGCACAGCCACCTGTTGTGGGCTGTGGCAAGTGAGCCCCGAATACAAAGAGTAGTCAGTATTTATACATTTAAAGCATAACATGAAGATAAGTGCAAAGAAGAAAAGAAGAGAAGGATAGAAAGTGTATCATTACGTCAGCACACAGCAGACAACAGAGCATCACAAGACATAACAAGTATTTCAGCAATCTGTTGTTTGCAGTTACAGAGATCTAAAATGTCAGGTCACTGTCCTATGGTGACACAGTTGAACATGTGAGGCCCTGAGATTATCTAAAGGTACAGTGTTAAACTGCAGATATGAAAATTGCCATTACAGTATACTAATATGAATGTATTAGTAGTATACTTGTGTACTTCTTCAATACTTCTTTGGACTAAATTGGCCCACTTTATAGTTTATAAGAGTATACTTTTATAAACTATAAAGTGGGCCAATTTGGTCCAAAGAAGTATAGTAAGTGTAGGAGGAATAAAGTACACAACTAGTTCACATTTTGTACTGCAACTATACTGTGAACTATACTATAGGTATACTGTTAGTTTACTAGTTTTATACTTGTAGCCCACTTTTAGTTCATGAAAGTATACTTTAAAGTATATATACTGGAAAAACAAAGTTCGGAAACTGTGTTTGGTTGATTATTTCTCTGTTATTACAATGCTAATTGGCATTGTGTTTTACATCGTTGGAAAGCCTGTTTATTTACCTTTGCAATGATGTCCAACTTGTAAGGATCATGCATTTGTGGGATGAGCAGCACAGCTGATTATGTGGGTAACGCCCAAGAAAAATTTGCCAAAATGCTCTGCCAATGGTAAACAGTGTATTCTCATAAGGCTACCAGGAAGCCTGCAATGACTGCCCTTCACCGTCAGGCCCGTTTGCGCTGGTGTCGACAACACAGACAATGGAACCTGAACATGTGGGGGAATGTCATGTTCAGTGATGTGTCCAGGTTCTGTCTGCGAAAGTTGGATGGCCGGGTCAAAGTATGGAGACGACGCGGAGAACGCTATGCTGATTGTTGCATCGATGGAGTAACAGCTTTTGGTGGGGGAAGTGTCATGGTGTGGGGCGGCATCTCCCTCACTGGCAAAACAAGGCTTGTCATCATTGAAGGCCATCTCAATGCAGTGAGATATCGGGATGAGATTCTGCAGCCAGTGGCGATCCCATATCTCCACAATCTGGGACCAAACTTCATCCTCCAAGATGACAACGCTCGCCCCCACAGAGCCAGGGTTATCGCAGACTACCTCCACAATGTGGGAGTAGAGAGAATGGAACGGCCTGCCAAGAGTCCACACCTCAACCCAATTCAACACTTGTAGGATCAGCTTGGGCGTGCTGTACGTGTTAGAGTGACCAACACAACCTCGTTGGCTGACCTGCAACGAATCCTGGTTGAGGAATGGAACGCCATCCCACAGCAACGTGTGACCAGGTTGGTGACCAGCATGAGGAGGAGGTGTCAGGCTGTTGTGGCTGCGTATGGATCTTCCACCCGCTACTGAGGCTCCTGACATATTGTATTAAATGAATAAAGTGTAAAATTGCCAATATGTTATGTTTGTTCCTTGTTACTGATAGAGAGTTCAATCATCCAATCCACCAAACAACTCAAAACAAGAGTCAACACCAACAGGAGAATACACTGTTGGCAGAGCATTTTGGCAAATTTTTCTTGGGCGCTACCCACATAATCAGCTGTGCTACTCATCCCACAAATGCATGATCCTTACAAGTTGGAAATCATTGCGAAGGTAAATAAACAGGCTTTCCAACGATGTAAAATACAATGCCAATTAGCAACAACAGAGATATAATCAACCAAACACAAGTTTCCGAACTTTGTTTTTCCAGTTTACTTTAAGTGTAGGAGTATCAAACTCTAAGTACACAACTAGTTTATATTTTGTAATGCAACTATACTGTGAACTATACTGTTAGTTTACTAGTTTTATAATTGTAGCCCAGTTTTTTGTTTATAACAGTATACTTATAAGTATATACTTTAAGTAGGAGTATTAAACTTTGAGTACACTACTAGTTTACATTTTGTACTGAAACTATGCTGTGAACTATAGGTATACTGTTAGTTTACTAGTTTTATATTTGTAGCCCACTTTTTAGATTGTGAAAGTACACTTTAAAGTATACTCTCAGTGAACTACTAAGTTTTCGAACTGACTATAGTACTACATGTGTGAACACCATCTGAGACAATACAGCATTTGTCCTACAGGCCATGGTGCACAAAGAGGTGGTTGAGAAGAGACAAATTATAAATTGATTAATTGGTAAATTAACTATGATAAAACTATAAAACCATGTTGAATGTTAGATTGTATTTAGGAGACAATCCAACTGAGACTTCCCCTTTATGCACAGTTCTGGGAAATAGAAAATGTGTTCCACCAATCTTGACTCCTGGGGAAGTGAAAAAGGTTGTCAGGGAAGGTGTAGCCCGCACTCGGTAAACTGTCCTCTCTGCAGTCGCACGTTCCTCTACACACAGACCGTAAGTACTCTGCTTTATTTGAAAACAGTTAATTTGTTTAGTGGGTATCTTGTTAGTTAGTTGTCCTCGTTATGTTGTGAACCAGCAATGATATTGAATCCCAATATACAGTATAAGTCTTGATACTAGTGATAAATGCATATTTAATGATGCACACAAGACAAACAATTTACATGTGTGTGTGTCAATTTGTGAATAAATATGGTGATTGATGTTCCTCTACACAAACAAAAACCACCTGGTATAAAATACAAACTGAATAACTATAATTTATTCCTCATATAAAGATGTCAAATGATCACTCCTTGTATGTTTTAAATTGTTACTATGTTAAGATGATAACATATAATACAATAACAATATATTCTGTACATATACACACATTTAAGTCTTGTTTTTAGTTGTGTATCATGGGTTATGCACATGTTACAGCTGGTATTTACCACCATATTTGATGTGAATTGTTTGATTACAGGGAAAATGGCAAATCCACAAGTACCAGTTGGTGAGTTTATACCGTCTGTTTGTGGAGACCAGTTACAACAGAACAGTTCGGTTGTTCCTCATAATTACATAGCTCTAATTTCCTCTAACTTTATTGAAAACATAATTATTTCCACCACTCTGTCTGTCCTCACTTTTTTGTTCTTGTCCATCCTCATTGTGTCTAGTGACAGTTGGCCCGTTGGGGGAAAATCCAGTTCAGGTTGCCTGTCCTCAGTGCCATCAGACGGTACTCACTGAGTTGGAGTACCTCCCTGGTTTGCTCACTTACCTTTCCTGTGGAGGAATCTGTCTCATTGGGTACGAAGCAGTGAGATGTTATGTGCTCCATTATAAGCAGTAGAACCTTTTTGGGCAGCTGAAAAACTGGCTGTTTTTAGAGATTATAGAGCAAAAAGGTGGTGCTGAGGTGGTGCTAGAGGTAGGCCTACGGGTTACTTAAAGAAATATAGACCTCAACAAACTGATTTGTGAAATACATGAAAACCTAACCTATCCTTTATTTATTTATTTTTTAATAATTAGAGAAATGATAAAATAATGTGTTTAAAATCATATATTGTTCATGTATTGTATGCATCCTGACATTAGCCTCTGTCCTCTCCAGCTGTGCATTCGGTTGCTGCCTCATCCCGTTCTTGGTGGACCGGCTGAAAGATGCAAAGCACAACTGTCCTAACTGCAAGACTGTACTTGGCGTGCATAAACGCATATAACTGAGAGCTGCAACGAGAAAAATAAATGGCAACTATTTTGATCATCGAATAATCAAGTAATTTTTAGTAAGTGAAAAAGCCAAACGTTTGCTGATTTCATGCTTCTTAAATGTGAACATTTAATGCTTTATTTGGCTATACATGAAACTGAATTTGAAAAACATCACCGCGGGTTCTGGGAAATTACACAGGTTTTTTTTTCACTATTTCCTGACATTTATTTGACAAAATTATTATGTAATTATGATTAAGAAAATAATTGATAATGAAAATAATTGTTTGTTGCAGCCCTAACTGACATGATGTCCTTCTTAGGGTTAAACCTCCAACACATCCATCAGTACACCAGACTACAAACAGCAGTTTCAACAGTTTCACACTTGACTTTAACACTATATGTCTTGTTATTTGTGATTTTGTAACTACATTTGTTTTTTTGGCTGTGACAACTTATTCCTTTCAAACCCTTGAATATTAATAAACTGTGAACAAGCAAGTGACGAGCTTTAATGATTGTGCAACGATATAAAATATGCATTTATTATTAATCTCATAAAGCTCCAGGCAAGGTAAGCCTACCTGAAGAAAGTGCTATTTCCAAAAGGACACTCTGGATTACATTGACACAAATACAGCAGAAACTGTCATCTTCATTTTTTTTTTTGTTAATTTCACCATTAATTTTAACAATTAAAACAACTGAACCACCAGGGGGAAAAAAAAAAAAAAAATATATATATATATATATATAGCAAATATATGTGCCTAAAAAAAGTGTGAAAAGGTTTCCGAGCATACATACTCGGGATCAACTAATTATTACGATTATTATTATTATAACACCTACTGTGTTGTTATTGCACATTTAAATGTTCAAGTAAGCAATAAAATGTAGCATGTAGCTACACAGCATCTCCTTCTATTAGTGGATATATATTTATCAGTTACAATGATCAGCCATGTGTTTCCTCATACAAGAGAAGCGGTGAGGAGTGTGAGGAGAATGAGGAAGGAGAAGCCAGCGTCAGCTCGGATGTGGGCGCCATTGTTACCTGAAACAGACAAACAAACTTACTTTAGAGATCAGTAACACGGTAATGATTGTGGAGGTTATATAAGGGCTGGGTGTGTTAAAATCCTTTGTATGAGACCATTCTGCCACACAAATAGGTTTGTTTGAAATATTCTGCCATTCTGTCGTTTCATGATGATATGAAAGAGATTCTTGCTGCATAAACGCAGTGTCCCACTGTGATGACCCCTGGTGTCATCTAGGGTCTCCCTGTTATTAACCTGTGTCCGTCTTTGCCCTGCAGCTGGTTGAGTGGAGTGATCTGGGACACCTGGGCCTGGTGTGCCTGGATTACAACACACACATATTCCTCACTGATGTGCCCACACACACTGCTGACACCACTGACTTCCACACTCCATGCGGTTAACATTTTAATTTGTTGTAATTTGGTTTAACTTGTTAAATAAATCCTCTTTTGGTAAATGTTCATATGGTGTGTCTTGGCCACTTGAGCCAGGTTGTAAAACCCACTTTATTAAGAAAACAGGGACAGTGTGTAGGATTTGGCAGCATCTAGTGGTGTGGTTGCAGATTGCAACCAACTGAGTACCCCTCCGCTCACTCCTCTCTTTCCAAGAACGTGAGCCATTGTGTGCAAAACTGTGGTAATGCTGTTCGCTTCGCTCAGAGGCCATCCTTACCATGATAACACTACTTTAGGAGCAACGGAAGTCAGACGGTGGTTGGCGGTAACGCAGTTTCACTAGCGTGTCAGAGAACTACGGTGACCTTCAGGTAACGTAAAAACGTAAAAGTCTCTCTCTAGAGTCAGTGTTTGGTTTGTCCGTTTTGTGTTACTGTAGAAACATGGTGGAGCAACATGGCGGACTCTGTAAAGAGGAGCCGTTCCCTTTGTAGATATGAAGGACTCATTCTAAGCTAACGAAAACACAACTATTCTTAGTTTGAGGTGATTATACACTAATGAAAACATACAAACATTATATTCCATTTCTGCGAATAGATCCCCGAAATGCTACACACTGTGCCTTTAAAAGTTCTTCAAAAACATGGTCTCCTGCTGATGTTTTAATGTTTTAATCTGACTCATTTTCAAACAAGAACCCCGTGACATGGTGTTAAATATGCACCTGATTGCTGCATATCTGATGTAATGCTAAAAGACTGAAGCTAAAGCTAACAGGTCCCAGGCAATTAGTCCGCATTCTCACTAGTTATGATCCATGTAGAAGACATGGAAATAAAACAACAAAAACATGTTCAGTGCTCACCTGTAGTGGTGGTCACAGAGCTGGTGGTGGTGGTCACAGAGCTGGTGGTGGTTGGAGAGCTGGTGCTGGTGGTCACAGAGCTGGTGGTGGTTGGAGAGCTGGTGGTGGTGGTGGTGGTGATGGTGGTGGTTGTAGGGTTGGAGGAGGTTGGAGCGGCAGTTGACGCGGCCGTTGAGTTGGAGGAGGTTGGAGCGGCAGTGGAGGCGGCCGTAGAGTTGGAGGAGGTTGGAGCGGCAGTGGAGGCGGCCATTGAGTTGGAGGAGGTTGGAGCAGCAGTGGCGGTGGCCGTAGAGTTGGAGGTGGTTGGAGCGGCAGTGGAGGCGGCCGCAGTGTTGGAGGAGGTTGGAGCGGCAGTGGAGGCGGCTGCAGAGTTGGAGGAGGTTGGAGCGGCAGTGGTGTTGGTCGTAGAGTTGGTGGAGGCTGTAGAGTCAACCCTTCCTCCCAGAAGCCCCAGTCCCAGCGCGTTAAGGGCTGACCGGGACTGCCTGCTGATCCAGTTACTTACCACTGTTTGGTTTTCATAGGACTTTAAATCTGGCAAGTTGGTGCCAAGCAGACCTTGAACCTCGCTAACAGTCAGGCTCTAAGGAGAGCAGAGCAGAGACATTTCATATTATTTTATAAGCTAAATAAACTGTTTAAAAAGCCTTTTGGATCAGCTGGAAGATGCATCGCCACAAAGCTGAAAACAGGGCTGTTTTTCTTAGCACATGAAAAGTTGACTTTTTAGACCAGCCTATTTTCTTTGAAGCCATCCCCTACTTTTATCTAAGAAAAGTTGTTTATTTCGACAACCTCAGAGCAGACAATTCCTGGTGCACCCCCTGTGATCTTTGGTGCCCCCACAGGGGTGCCTGGACACCAGGTTGGAAACCACTGATTTAGAGATACATGGTTCTCACAGGACAGCAACGCTACAAAACACATGATGATCTTATAGACCATGATGCATTGCTGCAGATTAAACTAGCCAACAGTATATAACGGAGTTAAAATTAGCACAACCTTAAACATCTACAGCAGTAAAATGCAGCATACACATTAATGCAGCTATAATATTAATCCAGAAACATCAGATATAATAATTAAACACTGACAGGGAACATTTTATAGCACAATGAGTACTTTTACTTTTAGTACATTTTGCTGATAATACTTACACACTTTTACTACAGTAAGATTTTCAATGCAAGACTAGTAGTGGAGTTTTTTCACAGTACAGTATTTGTACTTTAGGATCTGAATACTTCTTCCACTTCTGTCCAAATGTAGCAACTTCAGTGTTTTGTCTTTTGCATCGTTGCTCTTTCTAATAACCTTTCACAAACAATCGACCTTTCAAAGACTGCTGCCTCCCAAGAACTCCCAACACTGCTACACACACACACACACACACACACACACATACACACACCACTGACCAGTAAAACGTTCTCATCCAAACTGATGAGGGTAGCCAAGTCCATGTTGGGGTTGGAGGTCGCCAAACTTCTGACGTAGGTTACATTTGCACCCCCTGCAGGCCAGGAAAGAAATAAACAGTATCAACTGTGTTCGAATGGAGGTTTCCTGCATTGAGTATGGATGTGTGTGCGTGGGGGGGGGGGTCTGATTGCGTACCTAGGAAAGCTTGTATGAGCTGGTAGGTGGTAGGAGGGACAGTTGAGCGGGTATTTGTGGCAAATGCTTCTCTGGCGATGATGAACAGTGCTTTCTTTTTCTCCATGCTGCAGCTGGTCACCGTCAGGGCGTTGGCGTCTCTGCAGGCGACACAAACACACCGAGTAAAAGATGAGTGTGTTTTCAGTTCATGAAAGTTAATTGTACATTTTGGTCGCTTAAAAAGGTCTTTCGGCGTTCAGTTATCCTCTTGTGTCACTTCTGGTTGCAACAAAACAAGATGGCATTGGGCAAATACCAAGAACTTGAAGCTTCAAAACAGCAGTCCACAAACCAATAGGTGACATCACGGTCACTACGTCCACTTCTTTTATACAGTCTATCAGCCACTTTGAAACCAAACCTACGCCCTTGCACCTTCCATATAAAATGTATTAACGGCCTTTTGAACTGTGAGCAACAATGGTAAATACTGTTTGGTGTCATGATACTAGTGTAACAATTCCCCAAACACACACACACACACACGGTTCTGACTTCTTACTTGAGGCTTGCTGGGGTAATGCTCTCCAAAACGCTGACATCCAGGAAGCACAGGTTGGCTCCTCCGATGGCGTTGAGCTCATAACTGCCCAGTTTGTTCCCTGCGTTACTCAGATACTTAGTGATGATGGCCTTCGCCTGGACGACAAGAAAAAACATTCATTCATCAGAACACACAAGCACATACACATAAACACAACACACTTCTTCACTTGTTTACTCACCAGGCTCGAGTCCCACGGCCCGTTCATCGAGTTCATCAAAGCGGAGAGTGTGTCGATCTGAGTGATGTTCCACATGTTGATGTCAACAATAGTGGCCACACGGGACGCTGGGCCTAGGAGCTGAACCTGATCTTCTGGGATGGTAGAGTCCGCAGCGTAAGCCTAAAAATATGTGAGAATTATTATCACCCAGCAGACGATCAGAGTCAGTTCATTTGACTGTAGTAGTAGTTAGTCATGTGAGTCACGTGAGTCGCTAATCAGTGAAGTTGACGTCAACCACGACCGTTTCCTAACCCTACCTAAGTGGATATGTTGCCTAAACCTAACTTCCTGTGAAAACAGAAGTTTATTTTGAAAAGACACCATGTAACGGGCGTATATTGACACGCCGTCCCGGTCCGTCCAAAAGTAACGCAAGAGGGGTAACCCCTACGTCGGTGTCCGATGCCGAGGTGCACTGACCAAGCGGCGGTATTTCACGAGTTGGGAGTGAGAATGCGTTAGCACGAGTTGTGTGAGAATTTGTAAACGGATGTTTTGAGATAGTTTTGCCCCCATTTATTTCAATTCATCAAGACTTTTTTCAGTTTTTTGATTTTCCGTTCACTGTGGAGGCATGCGAGAAGTTTTCTTCAAGAATTCAAAGTAATACAGGGTGAGTAAAAGATATGCAATATTCCTTTAAATCTATTATTTATAATCAATTTTGGTTCTTACATGATTGTATCTCTCTATAAAGCGCTTTGGTCAATGATTGTTCTTTTGCTTTATTAATAAAATTGACTTAACTAGCACCAACAAGATAAAAGACATTTACAAACCAATCACGTCTTCCCGTCACCTACCTCTCGCAGCTTGCTGAGAACAATCTTGAGGTACTCCTCCTGGTCCACCTTGTCAGTGATGGCCTCCAGGTTGTCTTTAACGGTCGAGGCGCTGAGGCAGCAGTTGAACTGATTTATGTCGTCATAATCGAAGGGGAACGTGGCAGCGCTGATGGTCACCTGGGTGATGGTTCCTACAGTGCACTCAGTTGCTAAAATCACAGCAGAAAAGTCGTTAAAATAGTAAATTCATGGAGAGGAAATACCAGATAAGGAGAGGGAGACTCACAGATAGATCGCTTTGACCTCTTTTGAAGGGATTTTCTTAGTTCTTCCTTCAGCGTCTTCTCATTCTGTCTGCTCACTCCGTTGCTCTCAGTAACTTTCAGGAAGTAACTCAAGAAGTCCCGCTTCGTTTCCTGCTCGCAGGAATAAACAATACGCAAAACCAAACATCACCGACCTCAATCCAACACCAAGCAGGTGACGAGATGCCACAGACGAACGGTCACCTTTTTCTTCTAAATGCATTTATTCGTGTGTGTTTGTTACTCACTTTGTCAAAGTAATTGTAAAAGGTTGAGGTCAAATACAGCGGTAACATCCCAAGGTCCTTCAGAGTATCTTCGTTCCATGTTGATGGTGCTCTGGTTATTGAAAAATAAACAGGATATCAAACTGAAATTGAAATGTTTTAACTGGTCACTAAATTACAATTTAGTTGTTTTTTTAAATTGTTTTCTGTTTTTTGGAAAGAAACAGAAGAAAATAGGGGGCTGCTGGTAAGAAATAATTTCTGCTGATACTATTATGACATACAATAAAGAGGTATTATGATTCAAAATAGAATAGATGTATTGCTGCTGTTGACGTACCCGTACTGTGTTGCCCCGCTCTGCAGTAGCGCTTCAACAGCAGCCGCTTGAGCGCTGTCGAGGTCCTTGCAGTCCTTGAGTTCTTCCAAGATGGATGGGTCAGAGGTCTCGATGTAGGATCCATCCAGAACGCAGCACATGTTTCCCAACACCGATATATCATCCTTAGTCAAACTCGTGTTTGTTATATCCTTAGAAAATAGAAGGATTAAGAACAGCAACAAATTACAGATTGGAATATAAAAGAACAGAAGCATCTGAATTTAGATTTACACTGTTGACACTCACAGTTGTGCCTTTACGCCGTGACACACACTCTGATATTTATTCCTTATTGCAAGGGTTGTCAAACTTTTTGGGGCAAGAGAACATTTTCCAAGGACCCTCATAATCGTACCACTGATTAAGTATAATGCTTACTACCATTTGTACTCTTAGATGCCATTGATTGAAACTATTCATATTATAAAACTTTTCAAACTAAATACTTCAGACCTGTTTGATAGTGACAAACAGAAACACATTTCAATTTGAATCATGTTAACGCCACTTTGTTTTGCCCTGATTGTCCGGATGCTTTGTAATCAGATGTTGCTTTAGCTTGGCCGGGCATGAGAGAGAGAGAAAGAAAGAGAGAGGGGTATGACATGTAACAAAGACCCGCTTTAAAATCCAATCCAATCGTATCCAGATTGCATCTAGATATGATTTAACCTGGTTACATTTAGTGTTGGAGTAACTTTGATCTTCCTTCATTCAGTTTATCAAACAGTATTTGATTCCTGAGAAAGCCAGTTTAAATGTAGTTTAATAGGCTCTTTTAGTAGAAACTGGGAACATTAGAGATGTATGTGTTGTTCTGTTGTTCGGGGACTCACCAGGCAGCTCCTGGCGTTATCAAACAGAGCGGTCTGTTTGTAGCTGAGGGCGGAGGAGAAGACAGAGAAATCTGCTTTTGACAGCTGTTCAAAATAGGACCTGCAGCTGGACTGTGGCACCATGGGGTAACTGTAGAGAGACGAAACGACAGCAACTAACACAAACTGTTCTGTTATCATTACAAAACCTGTTTTAGTTAAACTCACTCATAGTACAGCAGCATATCATGAGGATAGAGGTCGAAGCTGGTGGCATCTGACTCCTCTTTAATGTGGTTGTACATGCAGGTCAACTGTTGGTGAGACGAGCAAAAACTTTAAATAATTCAGTATATACGTATCTCCTTTATTGTTCCACTAATCTGTGATTTGTAAGTGAAAAAATGTTGAGGTGAAAAACCAGGGAACATTTGGTTGAAAAGAGAAACACATACAGTATAATGTAGACACATAGAGTGCTGCAGGGACGATGTATTTTTGTAGGCCAACCAGGAAGTTAGCATCGCCCTGG
The DNA here is from genome assembly GCF_015220745.1 of Sebastes umbrosus. Lineage (NCBI taxonomy): Eukaryota > Metazoa > Chordata > Actinopteri > Perciformes > Sebastidae > Sebastes > Sebastes umbrosus. The sequence goes on from NC_051271.1 coordinate 17,533,244, forward strand.
GTTCCCTCGACAAAAAGCCAATGGGATTTTTCCATTGGGTTTTGGATTATTGCAGAAAATAAACTCTGTGGCAAACAAACGTTTATGATACTTACACGTTTTGTTCAACAATATAATCTTCACAAATGAACACCACTTCTATGATTTTTGAAGTGTGAATGCAAACGGCAGAGGTAAAAAGGACCGGAAGTGCTAAAATGCTAACTCATATCCCGGTTTTAGGACTCATTCCTGCATCACTCTTTTGTTTCAACTGCACGCACGCACACACACACACACACACACACACACACACACACAGACACGCACACACACACACACAGACACACGCACACCCGCACACACACAATCTCACCTGAGTCTCCTCCAGTGTGACCTTGTTGCTGCCTGTCCTCCGACAGGCTTTGATCAACTTATTGATCTGTGCCTTCTGAACAGACCTCACTCCGGTGCATGTGAACCCTTGTAGCACAGAGGACGATAAACTACACGCACACACATACACACACACACACACACACATAGTATGTTACTTACATATTGAAACCCACCTGCAGGACATTCCCTGATTGGGTATTTTGTGTAAACTCTTCCTTCAAAACTCACTTGTTTGGACTTCCCAGCTCTGCGGTCGCTGATTCCGCAGCCATTATGTCAAAGAACAACTCAACCTAAAAAAGAAATACATAGTGTGTATTTGACATACTCTACAGTACTGTGTTCAGTACAAAAGTGTGTGTTTCAGTACCTGGTCCCGTTCCCATTTCTTGTTGTTGAGTGTGTCGATAGTGCTGCCGGTATTTGAGAGGCCCAGCAGCAGAGCACGAGGGATCTCAGAGGCCAATTCATCTGGAACGTTCAGTATGATCTTGTCACTGTCGCTGTTCACTGATATGATCTGGGTGAGGATGTGGGAGGTAAGTTGAATGACCGCCCGCTCTGTTTCATCTCTGATGACAGCCCACAGTGATGTCACAGTATCTTGAAGTACACTTCTACATCACTGCAGTCTGTGAGTCTCCAATCTATACTCAATTTACTGTTATTTTTGTCTTCTCTGTATATTTGACGGCATCTACTGTTTTGGAAGAGGGATCCCTCTCCATTTAATGGTTTTTATTTGTGTTTTTCCCTTATCTGAATTGAGGATCTAAGTATGGAGGATGTTATATATCGTATATCTGCTGGAGCCAATTTGTGATTTTGGACAATATAAATAAAATCCTTTAACAGAAAAAGGAAGTCATCATACCTGAGCAACAAAGAGCTCCTGGACGACCTGTGGAGCGGACGCTATGTGTTCCAGAAATGAAGGATTTTTAGATGCAGTAATAAGCTCGGAGCCGCTGATGCTGCTGAACGTTTCCGCTGGTACACCCACAACAAGAGAGCCCAGCATGAGCAACGACGACGTGCTGTTGATCTGTTGTGATGGAAGACACAAATGAGACCGCTTTATTCTGACTGGTGTGCTTATAGAGAACCTAAATCAAATCAATGTGACAGACAGACTGACAGACCTGCATCATCCCTGAAGACAACAGAGCCTGGATGATGGCCTTGGCCTGACCTTCATCCCAGCCCGTCACATCGCTGAGAGTGGTGAGGGCATCATACAGGTCCAGAGGGTCTATCGTCTTGATCTGACCGGTGGACAGGCCGGTGCTTCCGTTGCCGAGGGAAGAAATGGCCGTGGCATCGATGTCGCCACCGAGGTTACCCGCCAAAGCTGCAGTAATCTAGAGGGGAAAAGTAAAAACTTTGTCGGATGCAGTTATATTTCTGAGTTTGTATTTTTGAGTGTAAAGGTTTGTTCTTGGGGCAGTTCCCTACAAAGTAGCAACCTCAATCCAAAGTCCATTTTTGTACTTCTACCATTCATACCTTCTAAAGTACAATTACGTACCCAGAGGAACCAAATCATTACTTTTCAACAATGAGGAGGCTCAATGGGAGCTCCCTTAGAGTGCAATTTATTGACACAGCTTCGTAAGTGACGTTTCGAGCCCAAGCTCTTCTTCAGACTTAATATTGAGTTAAGTTAAGGCATTAAGTACAAGACCTCAACATCATCTTGATGTTGCAGATTGCAACCAATTGAAACTTCTGCTGTGTACCAAGCATGTAGGAGAACTATGACTTGTCACTCATCAAACCATTCAGTGACCGATTATGTCCTGAATGGGAGCGAAGGCATCTGCATTCGTTATGTTTTTCTTTTAAATTGACACCTGTCTGTTTGTGAAAAATGTACGTCTCAGCAGGAAACTATACTGCTAACGTTTGTGTGTGTGTGTTTATTACCTGTGAGTCCAGGGCTGTACAGATAATGGACAGGTTGTGCAGAACCATTATACTTTCTTGTGATGCCAGCTGGGTGAATGCTGGACCAGAAGCGAAACACCGATACAACAGAGGAAGTCTGCAGAGAGAATCGGTTTATACACAGATAGTATCGTTCACGTATGTATTTGTGATGATGTGTGAGTTTTTTTTTCCGCTGTTTAGACTCACAGTAAGGGGTAGAAGTTGATGTCCTGTTTATAGACGAGCTCAGTGTAGTATTCGATGAAGTTGAGAGGTAAAGTGGTGTGGTTGAGGATGGCGATGTTCACAGGGTTCACTGTGAACTCCTGGATAACCTTCAGAGAGGACAGAGAGGCGGTTTAAACACTGGAACGGTGGTCTGTGCGTCATTAATCCATCAATCTTCAACATAAATTCAATCCCAGTGAACAAAACCTGAGCTTTAGATTTAACAAATTCGGTTCAGTAGCCTACCTCATCCGATCCAAACATCAGAAGATCCTCCAGAGTGAGGAAAGGCATGAAAGGGCCGATGTACTCAGCAAACCAGGCTGTGGAGTTTAGTTCTGGGTTGCTTGGGTTGTAACACCTTGGCACCGTCGCTACAACGACAAAAGCCAGGGAAATAAATAAAGATTAAACTAGAAAGGTGCACTCAGTAGAGTGCAGATCTCCGCCAGGTGTATCTGCAACGACCACTGCTGTAATGGTTGATTGAATGAATGGCCAACTGCCCATCTAGACTGCAAGTGTATCATGACGCTGCTATTGCAATCTATGCAGATGTCTGCACCAGCTCTGTGCAGGCGCGTGTCTCAGCTCCGTCTCACGGGCGTAACCGTGACTTGAAGCGCTTATTTAGGCTTCAAGTCTGTTTTTTTTCAACAACACACATGTAATCGTGAGGTTGACGCCAAATAAAAAGGCACGGAATTACTGTCTCTGGTCACAGAGCAGTGGCTGAGCGGCGGCGATGCAGTCATCAGTGTGTGAGTCATCAGTAGTGAGTGAGGAGTCAGCTGTCAATCAATGGCAGTATCAAACAGGCAATAAAAGGTGTTTTGAGAAACTGCAACCACAAGAGGTCCTTGAGCATGCAGCCATAAATGAGCATCCAAAATATTATGCAGTTTGGTGCAGCAGTATGTGAGATTAGCTGTGGACAGACACAGAGATGCACACACTCATTCATACACACAGTCGATCTCATGATCCTCCTGGCGAAGATAATAAAAACAACATAAAAATATAGTCAGGCTAATTGAGACTCTTTTCACCGTGGACCATTTTGTTCTCCTTTTGTTGAAGGTGCTATATATCTTCAATAAAACATTTCCACATTAATTGAAGATACTGATCTTGTCGCCTGGCACTTTTTTGAGAAACAAGTTGCTTAAAGGAGTCTTACAGTCGCAAAATCTTGCGAGAAAGTTGCTTACAGTGTCAAAGACAAGCTCTGTGTTACACTGGAGACTGACCTGAGGTGAGGTAGGCTCTGATGGTGTTGAACACGTCTGGTCTCATAAAGTCTACAGCAGTGTAGTTGTATTCACCAAGAACTGAAACGCTGAAATCAAAACACATGATTTGAAAACATCCAAGAAATGACATGATATAAAAAAAAATTTTCCAAAATGAGCATCAAGTGTTGTGAAAACCACTCGTACATCTTTTGGAAGGCCAGGCAGGAGGCGTTGTGTGTTCTATTGGGGCTGATCAGACTCTTTGTGAGGAAGCCCAAGTAGTTATGTAGGCGTCGGTCAAACCAGGCGTTGACCTCTGACCTCTCGGAGCTGCTTATCGCCCTGCGCCAGACGCAAGGCAGCGTGGGCCGCCGCACCACCGCCGGGAGGTACTCCTGTGGTGAATGTACACATTATTATTGCATAAATTTGTGTTTGCATTTCAGTGTGTTTGTGTGTGTGGTACATACGGTCTCCAGGAACATCGGCGTCTGGATGAAGTTGTCGTAGATCACACAGAGCTCTGCATCGTTGTCGACGACGTCAGGGCGACGGAGAAAATCTCCGAGAGCTGATGGAGGCATGGAGTTCACCAGCTGGAGGAGCAGCAGACATTAGCTAAGTCATCCTCACAGGCTTCAACCCAAGCACTAAAACTGACCGTCTCTGTTATTTTTTTGGACACACACCTGATGCATCCTGTCGTGAGGCATGAGGGACAGGAAGGTGGTCAGGTTGGGGAACTGGAAGCCCCCGAACGAGCGCTCCAGGAAACTGTAGAAACTGTGGTTGAAGTTGTCGCCGTAGCACTGAAGAGGAATTGGTCCTAGAATGAGGGAGAGTGAAAGAGGTCGTCTGTCAAACACACTCGATTGAAATGAAGTCTTCCAAGGTTTCAAAGATGGTGAATTAGAGGACTTATGCTCGCTGTAAACTGCCATCAAGAGTGTTAAATAATGAAGGGTTTATTCAACATTTTATATGCAAAATTATGAGGGCTGCCAATCGATTAAAATATTTAATTGCGATTAATTGCAAATTAATCACATTTTTTTGTCTGTACAAAATGTACCTTAAAGGGAGCCTGTTTCAACTCATGTTTACAGACTAGGGCTGTCAATTGATTAGAATATTTAATCATGATTAATCGCATGATTGTCCATAGTTAATCACGATTAATCGCAAATTAATCACAGATTTTTTATATATTCAAAATGTACCTTAAAGGGAGATTTGTCAAATATTTAATACTCTTATCAACATGGAATTGGGCAAAATGCTTGCTTTATGCAAATGTATGTATATATTTATTACTGGAAATCAATTAACAATATGAAACAATAATAAATATTTTCCAGAAACCCTCACAGGTACTGCATTTAGCATAAAACAATATGCTCAAATCATTACATGGCAAACTGAAGCCCAACAGGCAACAACAGCTGTCAGTGTGTCAGTGTGCTGACTTGACTATGACTTGCCCCAAACTGCATGTGATAATCATAAAGTCTGTAAAGAGGAGACTCGTTGGTACCCATAGAACCAATTTTCCTTGCCAAAATTTTGCATATGTTTGGAGCGTTATTTAGCCTCTTTTGCGACTGGCTAGTATGACATGGTTGATACCAATGTATTTGTTTTCTAGTTTCATATGGCTCTTCACTCTAGCTTTAAAACTGAGCCCGCTACAACCTAATAATCGCAAATTGTATTAATGCGTTAAAGAAATTAGTGGCGTTAACACGTTATTATCGCGTTAACTTTGACAGCTCTAATTTATACATTAACCTCTCTGTTAGATCAATAACTGTCATGTAATTCCTGTAAAAGGATTAAGTATCCTGACGACTTATTTTAATTGATACAGGAAAAAAAACTGATGTGATTACAGTAATGCATCCTTTTGTAAATGTGTTACCACCCGAAAGTGTTTACTTTCAGTGTGCTTTCTTTACCTTTGAGAAGCTGAACGATGTGGTTGTGGATTTCTTTTTTTGTATCTTCACTGAGAGAGGAGATTGTTGAATTCAGGTTCTCGACTCTGAAATAAAATAAATAAAATTGAATAAAAAACAAGGCAATCAATGATTTTTTTTTACATTTATATGGAATCCCATACAGATGATGTAAGACAAATTACAATTTTCTAAAACCAAAAAATTGTTCAGTTCAATTGATTCCAGTAAAATCAAATCATCAGTTTGTAAACGTACCCCTGCTGCTCGATACTGCAGTTTCTTCCTGCCAGTATTCTGAAGAATGGTGCAACGTGACGCGGCGACAGGTTGACCAGCAGGGGGCGCAGTCGGTTGTGGAACCACTGCGACACGACTGAATCACCCACCAAGTGATCGGAGAGATTTGCCCGTTCAAACACAACTTGCAACATGGCTGACCTCACCGCGGACTGGAACATGTTTTCATGACCCTGCAGGAAAAAGAGAAAAGTTTTAAGAATACATTTTTTTTTTTTTCTGCAAACGACAACAAGCAGCTTTAAGTGATATGATTTAGTTAGTGGTGCTTGTTTAACTGCACCTTCTTCTAATATTTCTGTGCGAAGTGTCATTTTGCTAAAAGTGTGGAGCTTCTCGCACACTAACCATGATCGCAGGTGAGAAGTAATCAAAGAAGGCGGGGAAGAATCGGTCGGGGATATGTCTCATCACCATGAAAACCTGGTCAGCAGAGGTGAGCTGGCCAGGTGTGGAGGACACCTCTGCCAGCTGTCTGACTGTCAGCTGTGGTAAAGCTTCCATCTGCACGTGAACAGACAAATATATGAACAACGACGAAGAGGGTTAAAACACAGAGAGGAAAAACAAATAAATGAACATAATAACAAGAGATGAAACAGGAAGTACCGCCGAAAAGTTGGAATAGAGCAGCTGCAGGTCGTTGAAGGACACGAGGACAGAGAAACCTCCCAAGTTCCTCTGCAGCCATTCTCCGCTGTTGATAGTGTTTGAGCTGCAGCTGGAGTCTGAACCACAAAACACAACAACAAATTCAACTTTACTGCACGCTGTTTTACTATTGGCTCACAAGCCTTGTTAGAAGTGAGAACCAAACATCAGTAATCTTCCACAGAGATAAAAAAAATATTCTTAAAATTTTTAAATTACTAATTCAAAATCATAATCATTTTTTTCAGGAAAAGCCATACTTTTATTCGACACCTTTTTAAAGGCTCTATAGATTTTTTTAAATTATTTGTCTACATAAAAATGTTATCAATGAGACCTTTAACCTTCGTTATATATATTTGTTTGAAATGTTGTCTTGGTAATATTTGGATTCGGTTTGCAGACATTACTCTTTTCATCAATGCTATTTTTCCATATCTGCTGTACGTGTTGCGGGTATAATTATGCTCTTTCTATGAGGATCTAATAATGGCAAAGTTGTCTCTCCATTTTTCATCCAGCTGAATATTGTTTTCAGGTACATAATGAGTTTTACAGCCTCACAAAGACACTGTAAACTGTTACTTTTATACTTTTACTCTAGCACAAAACATTTATGATTTATCATTTTCTTGTAAAATGCACTGAGACAATTTGTGATTTTACACTCAAAATAAACAGATTTTCTTACTGACTTTGACATCTTTATGGAAATGTGTGAATGTACCTGCGGTGTTATTCCTGGTCAGGAAAACCCTGATGAAGTGAGTGTAGACAGAAACCTGCCTGGCGAGAGTCATGTGAGGCTGGAGACGGCTCAAAATCTGCACGCTGAGTTCAGGAATGAAATGAAGGGGTCAAGGGTTAATGACAATATCTTGTGAATCTATCTAGTGAATGTGTGAGAGGCTTTCTGCTGCTCACATTTGCTGGTAGGTGCTGCAGTTCAACCCCTTTGTGGTGAGGCATGAGAGGAAGTCAGGAGAAATGGCGGGCAGGAATGGGCGCAGCCGGCGGTTAAACCACAGCTGGATGAAGGCGGGATTATTGAGGCTGGCGACGCCAAACGTGTCCAATCGGATTTCTCGTATAGAGTCCAAAACCATCGACACTGCAGGATTTCTGGGGTCCAGAGTCTGCAAGAAAACCAAAAAGTTTCTAGATTTCATCAGGAAACGGGTAAAATGAGGAGAATTGCTGATTCGTACCGTGTTGGTTAGAAGATCCAGAGCTGCGTCCAGCACGAGTGAGGCATTGGAGAGGAGAAGCTTCCAGACGGGTCTCGAGCCGCTGGAGTTGGAGGAGTGATTACACGCCAATATGGCCGCCAGATCCTCTGCTTTCAACGCCACCAGCTGTGTGATGAAAGAAAACATTCGGACAATGAAGGAGGATCAGAAAACATACCGAAGATTCAAACTGAAACCATTTCACACAACAGTAGTTTTAGGACTGTTGAGATGTTCATCGGTAGAGGAAGTACCCAGATACTTTACTTTAAAGTATAAATAACACAATCTAAAAATACTCCATTAAAAGTTCTGAATTTAAAATGTTACTGAAGAAAAAGTAGAGAAGTATTACCAACAAAATGTACTTAAAGTATCAAAAGTAAAAGTACTCATTTTGCAGAACTCCTTTCAAAGTGTTATATTATGTTTAACATTTTTATTGCCACAAAAGATATAGGACAACAGCAGTAAAACTATAAAGGGACTGGTATTTATATTTTGCAACAATACTCCCCCCCCCCCATTCCTCTTTGATGCGATTGAGATAGTGTGGTACACATGGAAGATTTGACAACTTAAACATGGAATTAAATTAGGTAATCACAGAAACAGTAAAGAAGGAAAAATAAATAAATAAATAAATAAATAAATAAATAAACAAATAAATAAATAAATAAATAAAAGACAAATTATATATATATATATATATATATATATATATCAATATATATATATATATATATATATATATATAATTCAAATATTAATATTTAATATTTAAAAAGAAAAGTTAGTGGTTGCTGACACTCATGTTGTACTATAGAAATCTGTAGACAGTCACAAGGATCCGGGGGGTCAAAAGTGTTATATTATTATAGAATATTATATTATTCTGTTTCTGTTTTTATCACTAACGAATACATGTAAGAGTGTTTTAATGTTGTAGTTTCCAGTGGTGGAATGTAACTTGGTACATTTAATTAAGTACTGTACTTAACAGCTCATTTTACTTGACTATTTCTATTCCACGCTACTTTATACTTCTACTCCACTACATTTATTTTACATAGTTACTGGTTACTTTTTACAGATTCAAAATATATTCAACAAAAATCAACTAATAAATGATGATGTATTATTGTAGATTGAGCTACACGGCCATCTTTACCAACTACAACATCAGTGATGCTTATATATTAATGGTTGTTAAACTGGAAAATGCCTTGTTCATGTTTGGTATACATTTCTATGTGTTCTCTTTCAATAAAGTATTAAAAACAGAAAAGTAACGAGTAAATACAAGGCTCAAATAAGTAAAAAGTCAAACTAAATCTTTCTGAAATGTAATGGAGTAGAAGTATATAGTAGCATAAAATGGAAATACTCAAGTAAAGAACAAGTATACCTCCAAACTGAGTAAATTTACTTCCACCACTAGAGATGTTTTGGTGTCTTACCGAGGCACAGGCGAATTCCTCAACAGCAAAATCACAGAAGCGTCCGTTCATCAATCCGCTGTTGAGGTGGAGCTGCAGTATTGTGCTGGAGAATCAAAATAAAAGATCAAATTATTTGTTGACGTATATTAACATAAAATATTTAAACAAGCTCAAAGTACGACAGAGAGAGAGAGAGAGAGAGAGAGAGAGAGAGAGAGAGGTTTATAAATCCCACCTGTTCACTCCAGCACAAATGTTGCTTTCTGTGGAAAAAAAGCAATAAATTAATTCAAAGTGATTATTAATATTAAAATATTGAATCATTTTATACATTTTTTAAAGCAGTGAGACAACTTACCATTTGCCATGACAACATTGCACTTGGGAGAGAAAAAGATTAAGATGGTTATGAGGCTTTTATCATCAAGACAAATATGAGACTAACAATATTCAGATAAAAAAATAAGAAAAAAAACATTTAATTACCTGTCCACTGTATATGATGCAACCTATAATAAAAGTAAATGCAAATTAGTTCATGTATAGTTCAGAAATTAAGTTTACATTATGACATAAATAAAGACATGGTCATGTTCAGGTAAGATAATAAACTTGGATACAGAAATATTGATTATAGTATATATATTATCTTTACGGAATTGCTGTCTGTTTTATTTAGCTCAACTTATTCACACTACCAATATCCATATGTGAGTCTTGATCCCCACTACATGTGAGAAATCCACAAAAATCAGCTTTTCACCTGGAGATTTTATTAATTTACATTAATTTGCAGTGCTATTCCAAAAAATGAGATGCTTGTTATACACCTGCAGACAGGTGGTCTATAGGTGATGTACCGACTGTCACATACATTTCCACAATTTCAGAAAACCAAGATGGAGCAACTTAAAGGGAGCTTTGGTATTTTTCTACCTAGACCCTCTATTTTTCCATGTTTTTGTGTCTAACTGACTAATGGGGACAACAATTTTTGAAACAGGTCCAGTATTGAGGGAGAGAGACGTCAGCTTCTTATGGGCTGCAATATGTCGCTATTGGGGCAAGCTGGCACCGTCATTTACGTCCACTAAAAGTGCTTGTTTTTGCCATGACAGGCTCTGATTGTTATTATAAATGTCTGACATGGAAAGAGTCTCGTTCAAGGAGAAGTCTCGTTCTGAAATCTGGCGAGGTGACGTGTTGCTGGAAGACAACGGTGGAATAGTGGAATCCATGGTGGAAACGTGAGTGCCAGTCGGGCAGAGCTTGTTGTGTTGGAGTACAGAAAGCGTAGCTTAGTGTTATCTAAAATATTTCTAATGTCATGGCTGAATATTTAGATGATTTCCACAATTTGGACGAGGTCTTTGAAGTTCATGGCCGCCCGTATTTATTTGAGTCAGAGTATACGGATATTCAGATTTCACAACGAGACTTCTCCTTGAGCTGGACTTGAACACAATAAACAGACTGGATCAAGTAAAGGTTAAGAAAAAGGTTTTATTCCTATATAGGGTCCTCGTTTTGCGGCTGCCCTTACAATGTTATCCCTCAATACTTGACCCATTTAAGAAATTGTTGTCCCCATTAGTCAGTTAGACACAAAACTATGGGAAAAAATAGTTTCCAGGTGGAAAAACACCAACGTTACCCTTTAATGTTTTGATTGTACGGCAGGAAATGAGTAAGGTGTCGTTGTCATTGTCAACACTATTGGTGATATTATCTTTAAAGTTTCATTTAGTCTGATATAATTTGTGGATTTAAACTGACCTGACACTGGGTCAGTCATTACAAACTCAAAGAACTACATTTTCTATTTGAATGAAGATCCAAAAGTTTCCAAAGATACCAAATACATCAAGTTGAGTTTTGGAGAAATGCATCTAAAATGATGCTAAAGACATCCAGAATATTTCCATTTGATCGAATGGTGCAGCCACAACATAAAATCTTGGGTTTGAATATTTTCAGATGATTTTCTTCAACCTTAAAGCTCCTCAAGGTAAAAATCTTATATTATTACTATTATTATTATATTATAAATGTTAATAATATTCTGCAGACGTTGCTTCTCACCTGGTGGTATGTACTTGGATAACTGTGTCTTGGTGTTTGTGATGTATGACACTGTATTAAGAGAAGCTGTAGGTGTGGCCAAGTCCAGTCTGGTAAACCTAGAACAGCAACATGAGGGATTATCATCACAATGTTATGATTCATATAATTACGTATACATAATCAATATAAAATATTATTTAAAAGAAAAAACCCATATGAACTCACAGTGTTCTGTATGATGAACAGGAAAGATTTCCCTTCAAATACAGAAAACAAAGATTATTACCTTCAACAAGCTGTGCAAAGTGTACGTCACAAAATAAAGAGGAATCATCTTTTTACCTGGGGGAGAAATATGATGAGGTAAACCAGGAACAGCTGCAAATCCCTCTCATCAGGAGACTCAGTCAGGTGATCAAAGATTGTATTTATGATGACATCTTTCTCCAGAGACGTAGGAAGAATCAGCAGCAGCAGCTCTGCACTCTGAAGCGGAGTCAGGAGTTGTAGGACCTCCAGCTACATGGAAAGGAGGGAACCAATAAAGTTTACTGCTGCTGAAAATATAACAAGGTAATTCTAAATCCTTGATGTCAGCAGAAATCTTACAGGTTTGAACTGTGGGTTGAGCTGAAGCATCTCTTTGACGGACAAAAACCGTGAGAAGGGACCCAGATTCTCCATCAGCCACTCTGCACTGCCGTTGGAGACAGACACACAGCCGGGACCTGGACCAAGTCGTGAGGATAAAGAGATATCTGTAAATGCTAACATATTTTTCAACTTATTGTTTTTGAAAATAGTCACACACAACTCAAGAACCACTTACAACGGCTGTCAAAGCAACAATAATGCAATAATAACACGCAAATACGTGTTAACACCACTAATTTCTTCAATGCATTAACGCAACTTGCAATTTTTAGGTTGGAGAGGAGTCAGTTTTAAAGCTGGAGTGAAACTAGAAAAAACCTAAGGAATCCGTTTGTACCAACCATGTCATACTAGCTTGTCGAGAAGGAGGTTAAACAACGCTCCAAACTTAAATTTTGGTGAGGAAAAACTGTCATGGCCATTTTCAAAGGGGTCCCTTGACCTCTGACCTCAAGATATGTGAATGAAAATGGGTTCTATGGGTACCCACGAGTCTCCCCTTTACAGACACGCCCACTTCATGATAATCACATGCAGTTTGGGGCAAGTCATAGTCAAGTCAGCACACTGACACACTGACAGCTGTTGTTGCCTGTTGGGCTGCAGTTTAGCACGTTATGATTTGAGCATATTTCTTATGCTAAATGCAGTACCTGTGAGGGTATCATTGTTTAGTTTGTTAATTGATTTACAATAATAAATATGCATACATATTTGTCCACTCCTATGTTGACAAGAGTATTAAATACTTGACAAATCTCCCTTTAAGGTACATTTTGAACAGATAAAAAATGTGAGATTAATTTGCGATTAATTACAATTAAATATTTAAGTTGATTCACAGCCCTACCACCTACATAAAACAAAAATGGGAAAGGGAAACTAACATCTCTAAAAGACTGGTATGATATAATTTATGAAATTTCTATAATGGAAAGAATCACCTTCTCCACGAGGCTTCAGGAAACTAAATTTGACGAAATTTGGGAAAAGTAGAAAATGTATAATTCCCCAAAACGTCCTTCTTTTGTTTAAATTTGTGTATTTATTTTTTCTTCATCTCAAATGAAAAACACTTCATGTTACAATTTTGTGTTATATTTTGACTTTTTAAAAAGCTTTAAAAAAATTGGATCATTCTGTAAAAGTAAAGCAAAACTGTGTGAACTGCTGCTGTAATGTAATCCTAAATAATGGAAAAAGAAAAAAAAAGAAAATAGTCACACAGCGTTTTAGTCATTCAGATCGGGCAGCGAGTACCTGAGTGTGGCCGCGACAGGAAAGGGACGATGAAATCCTCGGCGACCACTACTTGTTGCCTTGTGGATATGTTGTCAAAATGGTGGATAAATTCCTGCAGTCTGAAAATAAAATCACGGACAGAGTGAGAAATATTTTTTATTAATTGAATGATAAAAATGGTCTAAAAATCATGACGTTGTCACTCTCATTACACACTAGAAAAAAAATGATAGATAGATGAAAAACATAAACGACGCTCTGCTCCTCATCACCAATGGGGCAAAATCAAAAAAGAATTGCCCTGAAAGTGACACCACCAGACCATGTTGTAACCTAAATCAAACAAATGGGCTGTATGGTGGCCATTTACATCTTAAAGGAATACGCCACCCACAAAAAATGTCCATTTGTATATCAATTACTCGCCCCGTGATACCTTGAATTCTTGAAGAAAACTTTAAAGGGACTGTTTAACTTTTTAAGTGTATAAATGTAGCGGGTCGGGACACATGCACGCTCGCATATGCACGTTCGCGTGTGGCCGCTGCCTCTCCTCCTCTGCCTGCTCGCCTTCACTCAGACAGCGCGCATTCTCGCGTACTCGCTCCACCTCTAGACGTGAACGCGCGCTCACTCCACACTGCAGAAGAGTTAGTTTAGCTCTGAGAATATGTAGTGAACGTACAGTGGACGTTTGTGCAGAAATAACTGCTGCAGCTCCTCCAGACCAACAGAGGTTTACCGTGTCTTGTGAAGTGACGGGGCTCCGCAGAGAGAAACCTTACCGTCTGGTTACCGACCGGGTGCCGGTGTCTTCCTGCTCACTCCGGCTGCGGGCGGAGAGAGCAGGGAGACACGCTGTGCTGAGGCCTGTGCTGAGGCAGGAAAAGCCAACGCTAGGATCAGATCTAAATCATGTTCATGGAGAGACCTTCGTCTGGCCAGCTAACATTACTGCCAAGCAGCTGAAATATAGAGTGATATTGTGGTTTTAGCTGACGTGTGTCGCCTCACTGTTTTGAGCGATGCTCGTTCAGGTATATTTAGAGCGAGCAAGTGCGAGCTCGACGCTGACTTTCGTTGAGTTCACGGCCACAGGTGTTAACAAGCATTTCTGAAAGTTACAAATAGTCCCTTTAACGAAGAATAACGAAGAATCAAAAAACTGAGAAAAGTCTTGATGAATTGAAGTAAATGGTGGCCGCGTTTAACAACAGCATAACTATATCATTTATCCGGTCAACTGCTGTGGAGACGCGTTGCGTTTGTTACTGATTCTCGAGGAAAGACCATCAAATAAAATATGTTTTCTAGCTGTGGGAATTTCTGTGCTTACGTACTTTTCCAATTTTGTAAGTACGCCATTTTCATGTGTGAAAATACATGAGGCCCCTGGTGTATTTAGTCTGTGTGCTTTCTCTCTTTCACTGAACTGAAACGGTGACATGAGTTGTGTGAGAGTTTGTAAACGGATGTTTTGGTATAGTTTTGCTGTTGTTAAACGTGGCCACGCCTTCGCCCAATGTCACCTTTCTCCGTTTTCTTCAAGATTTCAAGGTAACACGGGGTGAGTAAGTGATATACAAATGGTCATTTTGTGAGTGAAGTATTCCTTTAAGCCAAAAACAGCAAACTAGATACAAACAGGAAGTGTGAAATACAGTAAGTTGAATGCTTTAAATGCAAGAGGATCTGCAATGTAAGATTTAATCACTTACATTAGCTGGTATGAATGACAGCTGAGGTTCCTGCTGCTCAGACAGTGCAGGAACCTTACAGATGCAAACGGCAGGAACGCGCTCAGACGGCCGGAGAACCACTTCCTGATGACGCTGCCGTTCATCAGCTGCTCCTCAGTCAGCATCGACACTCTGATCTCTCCAATCACGTCCAAAACCGCAGACGCAGATGGACCAACCATGGACTGTAGGAGAGATCAACTGATTCAATCTTTATAGATTCTTTTAATTGGAGCAGGGTTATTATAGTAAACTAAAACGAAAATAAGCAGTGAAAAATAGTCAACTGAAACTAAATAAAAACTAAACTAAAACTAAACTGAAATTATATTGCCTGGTTAAAAAAATTAAAAAGCACGTGAATTTAGTCTTTTAGCTATAATACATCACTACAGAAAAAAAGGGAACGACGAGGGAACCAGAAGTGCTAACATGCGAACTCATTTCCAGGTTTTAGGACTCATTCCTGCACCACTCTATATAGCGTGAAGATTAAACATTAAACACTATGGTCATTCCTACACAGTTCTCCAACCATGTATTTTGCATGTATATGTAGCTCCATACTTCTGAGACATTACAGCTGGCCCTAACAAAACAAACTGAAATAAAATAAAATAAAAACTAATTGAAAGATCGAAACTATTATAACCTTGAATTAGAGCTTTTATTATATAGAGCTCAATCTTCTTTAAAGGTCCAATATTGTAAAAAGTGAGATTTTCATGTCTTTTACATTATAAAGCAGGTTAAAGTGCTATATAAATACTGTTAAACTATCAAAACGCTCAATATACGGAGAAATACGCACAGCCCGTATTCAGAAATTGTGCGTTTGAAACAAGCCGTTAGGATTTCTGTCCATTTGTGATGTCACAAATATACAATATACATAGATCATCACACGGTTTTAAACATAAACATTCTAAATGTGTCCCAGTTTATTTCCTGTTGCAGTGTACGCAAATAACATCAGCTGACAGGAAGTAAATATGGACCCAAGCTGTTGCCTAGCAAAGCAATTCTGTTGCAATTCCGTTGAAATGCACTAAACCAGAGCTTTTCAGACAGAGAGTAAATACAGGTATTTTCAGGCAGACCGTATGAGGAAAATAAAGTTGTTTTTTAAACATTACAGCATGTAAACATGTTTTAGTAGAAACATAAAATATAAATATGAACCTGATAATAAGCATGATATGGGACCTTTAAACTGATTTGCAGTTTTTGGGACTGTTACATTTGAATGCTTCACTTTAACAAGTCCTTAAGAGAAGTTGAGGATGTTCATCAGAGGGTTAAAAAGATACCGACCGTGTTAGCCAACATGTCCAGAGCCGGGTCCAAGATGGGGGACAGCTTCGTCAGCAGCAGCTTCCACAGCACCCTGGACTGCCTGCTGAAACTAGGCAGACTGCACTTCAGAAGAGACACCAGCTGATTGGCTGTGAAGTTCTCCAGCTGTATGTGTGACACAGGAAGTGGTCATTTATATTGCTGCACTATACTGTACATTATGTTATACTACATCAATACATCCTATATTATACTTTACTTTACATCCCACACTATATTATATTACACATACAGTATACTATTCTGGTGTACACTGTTATAGTTGGTATTACTCCTCTTCCTGAGATGGTATTGTAATAATATAATAGTTCAAGTACAACTCTGGTCATGGGCATGGGTCATGTATACTGCTGTATACTCAAATTGCTCTTTCATAGTTTCTACTTGTATTCTATTATTATTTTTTCTTATATTTCTAATTATTTATTTATATTATTTTTATGTCTGTCAATCGATTAAAATATTTAATCGCATGATTGTCTGTAGTTAATCGCAAATTAATCGCACATTTTTTATCTGTTCAAAATGTACCTTAAAGGGAGATTTGTCAAATATTTAATACTCTTATCAACATGGGAGTTGGCCAATATGCTTGCTTTATGCAAATATATGTATATTATTATTATTGGAAATCAATAAACAACACAAAACAATGACGAATATTGTCCAGAAACCCTCACAGGTACTGCATTTAGCATAAAAAATATGCTCAAATGATAACATGGCAAACTGCAGCCCAACAGGCAACAACAGCTGTCAGTGTGTCAGTGTGCTGACTTGACTATGACTTGCCCCAAACTGCATGTGATTATCATAAAGTGGGCATATCTGTAAAGGGGAGACTCGTGGGTACCCATAGAACCCATTTTCATTCACATATCTTGAGGTCAGAGGTCAAGGGACCCCTTTGAAATTTTTTTCTTTGCCAAAATCTAGCGTAACTGTGTAGCGTTATTTTCCCCCTTCATGACAAGCTAGTATGACATTCTTTATACTCTATCTTTAAAACTGAGCTGCTACAGCCTAAAATGCAAGTTTGATAATGTGTTAAAGAAATGAGTGGCATTAAAACTAATTTGCGTTGTTATCACATTAACTTTCACCGCCCTAATTATTTATTTTTTTTACCTTTCTATATATATATATGTTCTTATTTCTGCCTTTGTGCTGCTGCAACACCTGAAATCTTATCTTCTTTAGTGATTAAGCCAAACAGGCAGCATGTTGCATAGAAGCTATTCTCAGAAATAAACCCTTGTGTTTCAAATTTGACTTTGCCTCTTTTCATTAGTCACCTGTGCACATGCATACGTCTCCAGGGGAATATTGCAGGGAACCTCCATAGATGTGTTCAAGTGAGAGTGCAGGTCAGAGCTGTGAATACATGTAAAAAAGGCAAATATGTACATGTCAGTAAAGAGACCACTGAAACAGATATTTGTAATTTTGGATACGAATCATTACAAATGGGATACCTGTTAACTCCTCTGCAGATGTTAGTACCTGTCAAAGAGCAGAGAAAAACTCACATGATTTTAGCACTGAAAGGACTTACAGTGATGTAATGAGTAATAAAATACGATCTCTTACCATTGGACTGGATTACTGGGCACTGTGAATGACAAATTGAATACATTTGAAAGAACATTACAATAATTCATCAGAAAAGTCTAAACATGAAAATATATTTATTGGAAATATAAGTTGAGCAAATTTAAAGAAATCTCACCGCGAAGTTTTTTGGCACGCACTCTGTACAAATCAAAACATATGAAGTCAGCTATTATGTGCACACGATAACACTTATAATACACATGTGATCTCAAAAATAAAAATATCACTTTGTTTAAGGTTAACCTGTATGTTTGTGTGTGTGTGTGTGTGTGTGTGTGTGTGTGTGTGTGTGTGTGTGTGTGCGGGTGTGTGCGTGTGTGTGTGTGTGTGTGTGTGTGTGTGTGTGAGAGAGAGAGAAAGAGACTGACCATCTGGCACCAAGTTTCTCAGTTGGTCTATGTAACCCCAGATGACTGCTTCCACGTTTTGTGGCAGAAGTGGTATGGCTCCGTACAATCTCTCAAAACTGACACAGAAATGAAGAAAAAACATGAAACATAAAGCATATAGAGAGGCCACATACACCAACCATGGATTCACGTTTGTTTTATATATTAAGATATCATACAATGTCAGTATCTCCACTTTAAAACTGTCCTATGTTAAGAAGCGGAGGGGTGTTCTATCGCCCTGAAGGGATTTATTTCACAACAATGGCCCGCTAGCTGTACATTATCTCACTTATTACACAGCTACTTACTTAAGAAATCAATAGTTTGACACAAAAATGATCTGACATCAGAATTACGCCTCTAGCAACGGTCTGCTCTCTAGCGTTGCTAGCATCAGAGCACCTTTGTTTCATTATTACTCCCAAATGAACCAGTTTAACAGGCCCTTTCACAGCAGATATTTTGAAATGTCATTTCCAGGTAAACACAGGTGTAATTAATAACATTAATTATGGCCCTGTTCCATTAAGGTGGGCCAGGAATGGAATGAAAATAGGTCTGATTGAAGTCGTGGCGTGGCGTTCCTGTAAAGCATGACAGTAACATCCACTACTTTAATTAAGTCATGTGTTACGGGAACACTCACTTCTTCTTCCTCTCTACTTTCTCAATGCACGGCTGATTCTGTTATTAGCCTACCTTACGTACTTCATCGTAAAGACACAGAAAAGACAGCAGACAACAGTAAACCTAAATGAGCTTTAATCATATGTTATGACACGATCAATAGCTATCTTGTGGAGGCTATGTACATGTGGGTGTTCACGGTGGCAGTTCAAGCACACATATTTGGATATTGTGAATTTCTGCAAAGCCACCTCGCCTTCGGCAAAAAGTGCAGCCCTACCCGAGATTGTCTCCAGTATCCGAGGCAGCTCCTTCCTTTTGAAATTGTGCTATGTAGCTAGAAAAGTGAAATAACATTTCGCTAGCAGCATTATTATATTATTAGCATCACTGGACTCGATGTTGAATTGCTTGCTAGAATCTAGCCAGCTAGCTAGCTTTGTTAAGATCGAATTGGTACAAATTACCTATGTTAATGTAACACTAAGCAAATAGTTAGCTATAGTTTGTCCCATGTTTCATCAAAGTCATGTATAATGGTAAAATGGTTTAACATTTTGACAAAAAGTGAGTTAAATCGTACTTAGAACTGAATGCATAATCACTGATTTGACTGACACGAAAAGGACAATAAAGTTACAGAGCAAACAAAAGTCAGTTGCTACTGGGTGTTCCTGTTCTACATAAACCAATGATCTATGTGGGCGTTCATTCCTCAAGGGGGTTCTTGTCAAGCCACCCAAGAAGTGCGCCGGTCTTTTATCCCAATTTGCGTAGTGGCCAAACGGTGGTACTACAACTTCTGTGCCCGTCACGTGATGCCATTGGGCCCAAAAATACTTTTTCCCATAGATTTACATTGGGAAAGAGATGTCTGTAACTCAGCGGATAATTTTTTTTTTAGGTAAATCAACTTCCCAGTATGAACACTTGAATAGCCCTTATTTAAATCATTAGGTTCTAAAAGTCGCAAAACGCATTAATAGCTGAATCCAGAGTTATTTTCCTTACTCCGTTCATGTGAATGAGACCCAGACCAAGGCTGCAGCGAGGGCTGGGAAGCGGAGTTAGCAAGCCGTGACAACAGCGTGACATTTTTGACCACATGACTGAGCCACGTGACCAAGCGGACACTACTGCGCCTGCGCCATGGGCCCAATGGATGCGGAAGATCGGCGGAAGATCCGTGTACTTTTCCAGACGGAAGTCAATTAATTTTGGCGTCATGCGCCACTGAGCAACTCTCATAGGAATGAACGGTGCCCTCCCTCCAACGCTGTATCCAGTTCTCTTAATACATTCATGGTGTTTACACTGCAATTACATGTCAAAATGGCTGCTGTGAAAAGGGCTTATTAGCGCCATGCAATGCAACGCAGCAATTAGAGATATTAGTTATTAGTTATTATCCACCTGTATTTGACACGTCAGAATGTCTGCTGTGAAAAAGGTCTAATGTAAAAATAATAACAAAATAAAATTTGGCTAGAACTAATGGTGGTCAGTTATAAAAGCATCTGAAAGTACTCACATTTGTTGGTAGACCTCACAGGATACATTGGCCTGACAAATTGAATATTATACAATTAATCATCCAGTTCAGTTAAAAGTTTCTCCAAAAGCTTTAAAGTTATGTATAATTACAAAACCATTACCCCATAGATGGAATAGCGCAGGTAGCTCAGGACCTCTAGAAGTTTCCCGTCTTCAGGGTTCTCCAACAGGAAGTCAAATACTCGGTCGATAACAACGTCTTTCTCAGGTGGAGTAGGAAGAGGCAACAGCAGCAACTGTGCTATTTGTCTTGGAGACAAGAGGTGAAGAACCTCCAGCTGGACGAGAGACAAAAGAGGAGAAAGGATTACAAATAAAGTAAAGGCTTCAGATAAGTGAGTTTGAGTCAGTGTTTTCCAGACTTACTCCAGAGAAGCTTGGGTTGAGTTTGTAGAAGTCAGTGATGGAAGGGACTTTTGAATAGACACCAAAGTTTTTGATCAGCCACTCTGCGCTGTTATTGGCTGAGGAGACACACTGGGGGTCTGAAACATACATGCAAAAATGAATGTATATTTATTAAAGGTGCTATTAATAATATTGATAACATTCAGCCACTAGATGTCGCTTTCTCCCTCCTCGGTTCCATTGCATTTACTTCACAACAAGTCATTGCCAGGCACTTACCGTCAATCTCAGCCATTTATTCATTTCTTGCCACACTAACTGACGACACAGAGATACCACGTGATACCAACGCCATTTTACTATTGGCTCACAAGCCTTGTTAGAAGTTGGAACTAAAATATTTTAGATTCTGGTGATTATTTTGAAAAAGACTCAGTTATTTTGCTTTTCTGTGGTTCTTTTGCACCATTTTAAAGGCTGCTTCTTCTGCTAAGACTTTACTTACCAGAGTCGTTGTGATGCAGCAGGAAGGGATAGATGAAGTGCTTATAGATGTCATAATTAGGATAGGTATAACGCTCATATTTGCTGAATGCTGCCACACTGCACATATTGAAAAAGAAAAGAAAGAAACAACATTTATTACACCATACTGTGTATGTGTGTGTGTGTGTGAGTGTGTCCTCACACCTGTGAACTCACATGGTTTGGAAAACTGGGCAGGAGAAGTTCTTGGTGCTGAGGCAGGACAGGAGGTCCGTGGGTACGTTGGGCAGGAGGGGCACCAGTTTGATCTGAAACCAGAGCTCGATGTAGTTCGGGTCCTCCAGGTGTTCCTGGGTCAGAGACGGAGGGTCCGCCTCGCCAAAGATCTGCTGAAAGTCGGACGCCAACTCTTTGAAGTTCTACAGGAGGAAAAGGAAGCACTGATTTTAATTTAAACTGTTGCAACAGACAAACGTAAATTAATTTCATAAACATGAGTTTTATGGTGGAGATTCTGTAAATCTGTAATTATCTATGAATGCTAAAAGCACTATGTATGGTGGTTTGTAACATTCAGCTTTAAAAACCTGATTATAAACTCTGATTGAAAGGTTTGTTTCCATCAGTAATGTCTGTATTAGGGCTGTCAAACTTAACGTGATAATAACGCGTTAATGCAGATTTGTTTTAACGCCACTAATTTCTTTAATGCATTTATGTAACTTGAGATTTGTAGAAGATACTGGTATCATATGAAACTAAAGGAATCCATGTTATACTAGCTTGTTGCGAAGGAGGCTAAATAACGCTACGAAGTTACGCTAAATTCTGACGAGGAAAAACTGGAACGGCCAAGGGGATCCTTTGACTTCTGACCTCAAGATATGTGAATGAAAATGGGTTGTATGGGTACCCACGAGTCTCCCCTTTACAGACATGCCCACTTTATGATAATCACATGCAGTTTGGGACAAGTCATAGTCAAGTCAGCACACTGACACACTGACAGCTGTTGTTGCCTGTTGGGCTGCAGTTTACCATGTTTTGATTTGAGCATATTTCTATGCTAAATGCAGTACCTGTGAGGGTTTCTGGACAATATTTATAATTGTTTTGTGTTGTTAATTGATTTCCAGTAATAAATATATACATACATATGCATAAAGCAAGCATATTGCCCACTCCCATGTTGATAAGAGTATTGAATACTTGACAAATCTCCCATTAAGATACATTTTGAACAGATACAAAATTTGTGATTAATTTGCGATTAATCGTGATTAACTATGGACAATCATGCGATTAATCATGATTAAATATTCTAATCAATTGACAGCCCTAGTCTGTAAACATGAGTTGAAACAGGCTCATAATCTAATTTATGATCCCCTGAGAAAATTGTATTATTTAATATTTCAATAAAAGTGAAAACAATGAAAGCATTAGAGTGTTTTTTTAGGTTGATATACTCACCGCTGTGGACAACTCTTTAATCAGTAAGTTCAGACGTTCTGTCAGCTCCGCAATCAATCTCATGACCGTCTCCTCGGACATTGTCAGATTGCTACGAGCAGCACAATGCAAAATATTGGCCACATTTGCCACCGCATCAGTAAGCTGGTAGGACGAAAAAAAGATAGGAATACAAGAGGCTCTTTAAGATGACTTTTCAAGCTGACGTTTGACAACAAGGAAATGTTGAGGAAGTGTAAATACAAATTCTAAACATTCAAACTTAATTATATAAAACATTAAAGAATAAAATGAAGCCTCACCCCGCAAGGGCTATTGTCAAGAGTGATGCTACAGACATCCTGGATTTCAGAAGTTTCATTGCCCATAATACCATGATCCAGATGGCTGCACACAAACAAGACACAAAAGCACATTCAATAGGCATTATAACATACCATCTTACAACACAGAAACATATCGACTGTCCTGGGGTGGATTGAGGCAGAAGAACTTCACAACAAGCTGATGAACCCACACGGTTAATGCTAGAATGGATGGTCCCGAGGGACGAATATTCAGGGTTAGGATTGCCTAGCTCATCCATTCTAGCATCAATCAACCCACAACCTTGACACATTTTCTCTTTATGGAGGAAGAGTCCTAAAACCCAGAAATGAGTTAGCATTTTAGTAATTCCGATTTCCTCATCCAGAAGTCAATGGGTTTTGAGTTACTTGCCTGAAATAAAGTCTGTGGTTAACACAAACTTAAGAGATTTTAACATTTTGCTCTGCGATATAAAATACGTCAGTAAATTTAATGAATTTTGAAGCCTTTATGTGTCTTAAAAAAGGCGGTTGCTAACAAGTGGCTAAATGAGACTACTAAACGTCATCATGCCGACTTTACAGCCTCGTTGTGTATACTCGCGCTCATGCAGTCGTGGTGTAGTTTGTTTATAGCCTAACTTTAGCTTTTTACTTCTGCCGATTGCATTCACACTTCAAAAATCATCAAAGTGGTGTTCAGTTTTGGAGATTATCTTATGGAACAAAACCTGTAAGTATCAAATCTTGCGGGTTGGCCTATAAAAATATGTCAACCATGCACCACTCTATTTACTCTCCTTTTAACTTTGTTTTGGTCTCCCCCACCTCCTTGAGAAAAATATCCGTGTCTTTAGCTACTAGATGCTTCACTTTCTTCTCTAGCTAGGCGCAAATTTTTGTTTTTGTGCAGTTTGGTGCTCGGCTGGAAAACAGCCGCTGCTGGAGACTTAACAGTAAAACTGAAACAATGAGCTAAAAGAGGCTAAAAAACTACAGCTACAGTTATATGATAAGCTAACTACTGCATTGCATTGCATTGCATTACATAACATTGCATTGCATTGCTGTAATTTTGTTTCCCACTTATTTCTATCTTTACTGACACATGTAAAAAATAATATATGTAAAAAAATGAATGAATAGGCCTACTCAGGGATGAAGAATACTATTTCCAACATGTTAACAAGCGTCTTTTTACACATTTAAAAGACATGAAGCAACATTAGGATTCATTTGGAGTCACCTGTCAAATCTAAAACTAATTTTATCATTTTAGCTCTGTTTTGGTCTCCACCAACTCTTGAGAAAAAATATCAGGGTCTTTAGATGCTAGATGTTGCAGTTTCTTCACTAGCTTGTTGCTAACTTTTGTGCAGTTTGGTAGCATACCGTGGGTTTATCAGAGCTTTTTTTGTTGCTGAAAACAGCTGTCTGCTGCTTCTGGAGACACCA
Source organism: Sebastes umbrosus (assembly GCF_015220745.1). Taxonomy (NCBI): domain Eukaryota; kingdom Metazoa; phylum Chordata; class Actinopteri; order Perciformes; family Sebastidae; genus Sebastes; species Sebastes umbrosus. The sequence continues at coordinate 17,557,903 of NC_051271.1, forward strand.
CAACTGAAAGAATAAGCTAAAAGAGGCTAAAAACAACAGCTACAGTTTGATGATAAGCTATTTACTGCATCGCATTGCGGTAATTTTGTTTCCGACTTATTTCTATCTTTATTGACACACACTAAATAAAAAAAATAATATTAGGAAGAAATAAATGAATACTCAGGGAGGAAGAGTACTAATCTAAAATGTTAGCTCGACTTACAACACTTGGTAGAAAGCCAGTGTGATGTTTGGATGCATCAGGGCCTCGTTTGGAAGGAATCTCCGTAACACCGGCGTCACGACATGCTCATACCAATCCTCCACATTTGTCACATCAAACTTCGGTCCCTCTGGAACTGTAGATATATTTTTTGGCTGTATCGCGTCTGCCAGCTCAGCCAGTCCCCAGTTGATCAGGAACTGTGCCAGAGTGGTGCTTCTTATTTCTGACACATCCCTCTGGAGAAACACAACAGGTCAGGAGGAGTCATTTCACTTGGCTGGTGCATTCATCCGCATGTCGATTTATATATGTGTATGTGTGTGAGAGCTTGTACCTCTTTTGTGAAGGACACAAAGTCATGAACGAGGCGCCCAACGGGTTTGAAAACCGACATGAAGTCATTAACAACCTGTATGTGTGACAAAAGAGGAGATGAGTCTAAAATGAGATGCAAGACTGGAAATTCTTGGCTTCTTAAACTTGTAGTTTCCCCCATAGAGGCCCACAGTATTTCTGGATAAATAAAATATAAGTTTCTTTAAAGGAGCAGTGTGTTGGATTTAGTGGCATCTAGCAGTGAGGTTGCAGATTGCAACCAACTGAATACCCCTCCGCTCACTCCTCCCTTTCACAAGCGTGTCTGAGAACTATGCTTTCCTTCAGGTAACGTAAAAACATGAAAGGCTCTCTCTAGAGTCTGTGTTTGGTTTGTCCGTTCTGGGCTACTGTAGAAACATGGCGGACTCTGTGGGGACCCGCTCCCTATGTAGATATGAAGGACTCACTTAAGCTAACGAAAACACAACGATTCTTAGTTTCAGGTGATTAAACATGAATGAAATCATAGTTATGAATATTATATTCCATTTCTGCTAATAGATCCCACTACATCCTACACACTGTTCCTTTAAATCTGCATTAATTCATTTTTTGGCCATTTTGGGGGCAGCAAAATAATGGAAACACAACACTGACATTTTATCACCATATAAAGTTGATCCAAAAGTTGCCAAAAATGTCAGGCATTATTGGGATATATAATATTACCATATGATGTACAGGCAATTGTGTAGCCATAAAAAATCACAGTATTTTGGATTTGATTTCAAATTATTACAGTATTTCAAACCATAGTAGTATTTCTATATTAACAATGAAACGACTGTGTGTGATGTCAAAGTGGTCACTTGTGTGATGAACCCAAGTCAAAGTGGACCCAAAAGTATCTTTTGACTTAGCAAAAGATACGGAGCAAGATTAGCATTAATTTGGAGACATGTTTCTATCTACCTGGTGCATGTAAATCCAATATTCACTCTCTGTTTTGGTCTCCACCAAATCTCAGGAAAAAATCTGTCTCTTTAGCTGCTAAATGCTAAAAGCAATAGTTGAGCACTTGTATGAATTAAGCTAACAAGATATAACGTGTTAATTAGTGAACTAAAGCCTACCAGTAATGTTTCCAGCCATAAAACCAAAAGGAGTTAAAAAAAACCCATGTTAAATCACTCCGTAGAGCTAAGAAGAACTGCAGACTTGGTGATTCTCTGTGGGTTCATCACACAAGTGACCACTTTGACATCACACACAGTTGTTTCATTGTTAATATAGAAATACTACTATGGTTAGGAATACTGTAATAATTTGAAATCAAACCCAAAATACTGTGCTTTTTTTATGGCTACACCATTGCCTGTACATCATATGGTAATATTATATATCCCAATAATGCCTGACATTTTTGGCAACTTTTGGATTTCCCCTTGAAGTTTGAAAAGATCTCAAAGATTTGAACAAAACAAATAATAATTTCAGATTCAGACACTTGATAGGTGATTTAGCATTAAAGACCTGGCAGTATCCATACACCCATGCTACATTACAGTACCGTTCTGAGGTTGTCCTGATGGGACGGTGGTTGGTATGTAATGCTATATGTGGGATATGGAGAGTAGGTAGGGTATCCATAGCTCGTCCAGTTGTAGTCACCACCATTGGTCCAGTTGTAGCCACCACCATAGCTCGTCGAGTTGTAGCCACCACCATAGCTCGTCCAGTTGTAGCCACCACCATTGGTCCAGTTGTAGCCACCACCATAGCTCGTCCAGTTGTAGCCACTACCATGGCTCGTCCAGTTGTAGCCACCACTCGGGGTCGTCCAGTTGTAGCCACCACTCGGGGTCGTCCAGTTGTGGCCACCACCATGGGTCGTCCAGTTGTGGCCACCACCATGGGTCGTATAGTTGTGGCCACCACTTGGAGTCGTCCAGTTGTAGCCCCCTCCAGGGGTTGTCCAGGGGTGACCACCTCCAGGGCTGCCTGTGGGGGGAGGGCCAGGGCCCCCTGTCATCAAACTGTGAAAGACCAGGCTTAGGGCGCCGTTATCTAAACTTGCGACCTCAGGCCTCAGCAGCAGCTCGGCCTTCTGCACTGGAGACAGCAGGTGAAGAACCTCCAACTGTGGGGGAGAAAAAAAACAAGGGAGGAGAGAGGAAGAGATAAGATGTAGAGGTAGAGGTAGAAGTGTGACAAACTTACAGTAGTCCTCCACTGTATCTCTCCCCACTCAATCACTGTGAGGTTGACTGGTGTTGTAAATCCAATAAATCTTGAGGGAAAACTCAAGTGAACTCACTCCACTGAAGACCATGTTGAGTGTTGAAAAGTCCTTCAACCGGGCCATGGCTCTGAAGGCACCAAAATTCTTCATCAACCACTCCTCACTGCTCTCATGTCGGCTCACACAACCTGTATAGAGTTCACACACAATGAGTCAACACGTACACAAATATAGAAGAGATAAACAAGCTTAACAAATCTAAAAATATGAACGTGTCAGTTACTAACTATAGTTAATTGCGATGACTCGCATTAATATTTAATCACATGATTGGCCATAGTTAATTGCGATTACTCGCAATTAACTATGGCCAATCATGTGATTAAATATTTTAATCAATTGACAGCCCTAGTTGGAACTATTACAAAAATAACAAATTCTGTGAAATGTGCAGCATTAGTAGAGGTTTGTGCTATCTAAGTCATTTCCAGTTCATCATAAAGTTGAATTAAACACATAAGAGCTTTACCAGCTACTCTGTCTCCAGACAGAAAGGGGTACATAAAGAATGTGTAGATCCACTTTTGTCTGACAGGATTCATCTCAGAATAATGGTGGCTGAGCTCCCTCACCCTGCAAGAAGAGATAGGAAGGTGAGATACGTTAATGTAACAAAGGTAACAGAGACACGCAGGTAGACAGAGACTCAGACGTACACAGTCTGGTAGGTGGAGCAGCTGAAGTTCTTGGTACTGAGGCAGGCCAGGAAATGCTTGGTGATAGATTTCAGCAGCGGTTTTATCTTGACCTCCATCCACATCTGGACCAGGGCTTCGTTCTGGAGGGGGTCTGCTCTTGGGTTAAATGCCAGCTCCCCCTGAAGGCTGAGAAATGGCACTCCTTCCATGCTGGACCTCTGTGGTTGTGATGATAGAGGGGTGTAAAAGAAAAAAATCAAGAGGTGGGATGAGGAAGGGGTGGACAGACAGTCTGTTTTATTTACATAATGTGGGTGAATATGTTTCCCTGAAAAGCTAATAATTAGGGCTGTCAAAGTTAACGCGATAATAACGCGTTAACGCAAATTTGTTTTAACGCCACTAATTTCTTTAACGCATTAACGTAGTTTTTTGATTGTATCATATGAAACTAGAAAACCTCTAAAAATCCATTGGTACCAACCATGTCATACTAGCTTGTCCCAAAGAAGGCTAAATAAGGCTACGATGTTACGCTACATTTTCGGTGAGGAAAAACTGTCATGGCCATTTTCAAAGGGGTCCCTTGACCTCTGACCTCAAGATATATGAATGAAAATGTGTTCTATGGGTACCCACGGGTCTCCCCTTTTTACAGACATGCCCACTTTATGATAATCACATGCAGTTTGGGGCAAGTCATAGTCAAATCAGTACACTGACACACTGACAGCTGTTGTTGCCTGTTGGGCTGCAGTTTGCCATGTTATGATTTGAGCATATTTTTTATGCTAAATGCAGTACCTGTGAGGGTTTCTGGATAATATTTGTCATTGTTTTGTGTTATTAATTGATTTCTAATAATAGAAATATACATACATTTGCATAAAGCAGCATATTTGCCCACTGCCATGTTGATAAGAGTATTGAATACTTGACAAATCTCCCTTTAAGGTGCATTTTGAACAGATACAAAATGTGAGATTAATTTGCGATTATCACCATTAAATATATTAAGCGATTGACAACCATACTAATAATACAAGTACATAAAAACATGTGGCATTAAGCATTCAGTAACAGAATACAGAAGTCACTGAACTTCTTATCTGTCACAGTCTGTAGAGTATGAATGTCGCTCCACGAGATGAAGCAAGAACAGCATTACAACACAAACTGGTTTGGTGGGAATTTGTGACAGAATTCCTTCCGTTGCTTGTGTTTACTGAAGAACATTCCTGGCACGGTGTTAACTTTCAGCCGTTACCATGAATGTGTAGACATCCATCGTCGCTCCAAGCATTTCTTTCAGCCTCCGCATGTGATCTCTCCCGGTGTCGTTCGATGGCAGTCCCACACACTGGAGGAAGTGAGAGGTCGGATCTGGCACCTTGGAATGAAGAGCAAACAGAAAACCTGAGCGATAAAGAAACAATTTGATATCCAGTAATATAAACCAAGCTGAAAAGCTACTCTGGAGGCAACAAGGAACATTCAAAGCTGTGTTCCAGCATTGAATGTAAGCCGTCTCTGGCCCATAAATACCAAATCGTTGCATCATTACTCTGTCAATCATGCTGGATTTGACCAAACAATTACATAAATACTTAGTTGATGTTTCTTGCTTGCAGTGTACAGACGGTGGACAGAGTTACATTTTTCACAGCAGACATTTTGACATGTAATAGCAGGATATCATGGGTGTATAATAATAATTATTATAAGCCATCCATTTAGCTTTACCTGCTCCAGGGCATTCCCATTTTACATTCAGGTTCAGGCTTCAGGCTGTCAGTGGTATTAATTACACTTGTGGTTTTCCTGCTACAGTATGTCAGGTAAAGGTATCTGCTATCTATCTATCTATCTATCTATCTATCTATCTATCTATCTATATATATATATATTTATATATATAATGCTGCCTATATAATATTTCAGTGTCTGGTCTCTTTGTTCCTCTGTACAGGATGTTACAGGCTGTTTGTTTAGTGTGTCCGTTATGCAGTCAGATGTTTTGATAAACTCTGTTCAGGAGTATTTTATCAATCTCTGTTACATAATAGTGAATGACGTAAAAACGTATTGTGATCCTGTTGGTATGTGATTTGGCCAGTTTTGTACAGTCAAGTCATTCCAGGAGTCTTGAGACAGTGAAGTCACCAGCGAACCGTGAGTTTAAAGGAGTCATGAGAACTGCTGACTCACAGCGACACGAGTCTGAGGCCAAATATCATTCCTGGTCCTCTCCTGAATGGATTTTGCACATTCTGCACAATGTTTATTCAGGTCTAATACCTCTATTAGAAAACTCTTCCTCTTTCCTATTATTTCCCTCAACTACAGACTTTATAGTTTTTTTATATATATTATACTTTATATAACTCAAATATTCTGCTGTGAAATAAAAACACATCCTGAAGCTGCTAACAGAGGACTAGACTTAATATCTCATACCATATCCATACGGAATCACCCCCGACAACTTTAAACTTTTGCTGTTTAGAAAACAATTAGAGGCACAGTCCTCAAAGAACAGATTAAATCAGAGCATGACGTTTGTACCTGCAGCTCTGGGAGGGACTTGATTATGATCATGAAAACCAAATTCGTCAATATAATAATAAAACAAATTGGGATTTCTAACAGTTTTGAGGTAGAATTTCTCTTTGGCCTTTTGCTTTTGTGCAAAATTAGATAACATGCTTTAAGTATGCTACAGACACTCACCTGACCACATGCTTCTCTTGTCGTGCAGGTTGCATTTCTGTAGATTTCCACAAGTGATGAAACAAGGCCAGAATTCAGAGACAATAGATGACATAGTTAATACGAATAGGTTTACATCTTCTCAACTGGAAAAGAACATTTAATGCTCTACTGTCGTGTCTTTTTCCATTTCAACTTTCTTACCTTTTTGCACTCGATGCCCCTGTTGGCAGAAGACAAAGTTCATTGTTAGAGCTGACACTAGAGTTTTAAGGAGTTCGATTTTGATATATTGAGGTCATTTCTATCATGAGACATTTCATTATGAGATGATAATTGTTTATGTTTTAATTGCAATAGCTTTCTGTCATCCTGCTTCAATCATTTTTAGCCTACTTAAAATAGAGATGTGAGCTATATATATCAGTAGTGATATAGATAATAAAAGCAAGGCTGCACTGCATCATGGTAAATTGAGGCTGAAAAATACTTAAATTACCCTTTAAGGGTGGATTTTTCCTTTGGCTGTATCTTGACACTTCTACATCAGAAAAAAATACACAAAAACAGCTCTTACCAAAGCAACTCCCAAGTACGTAAACCAGTAGGAACAGGTATGTCCTCATGATGTCACAAGTCTCATGGGAGGAGGAGAAGGCTTAGTGGTGAAATTCACTGGGGAGGGAATCAGAGAAAGCAGGTGACACAATGATCCACTACACCAACAGGTACTAAAGAGTCGGGCCACTTTTTCTCCTTTGAAATCATGGCTTGTCAAAGCTTAATATATCACATAAGTAGACTGTTTTTAGTCAGACCACAGTCCCTGTCATCGCTTTATGTGTTTAATGCATGTTGTGGAGATGAAGCTTGTATCTGGTGTGTGTGGCGGCAGATAAGATCAGGGAGTGACCGTCAGATATTCAACTTAACGGAACAAAGATGAAGAAACAACAGATGCATCAGTGGAAAGAATGCTGAAACTCAACACCATTCACATGCAAACAAAGAGCACAAAGACAACAAGCACATGACCCTGCTTATGACATATATTCTGTAAAATGTTACCCGAACAAAGAATATACCTGGTTATACAATAATACCTAACAGTATTCATTACTAATGCTTTCATATATGCAGTGTAAAAGCATCTAAAAGCAATTTGTATAACTTTTAAATGTCTGAAGAAAAGGGAGTTTCTGGTTCTAAAGTTCAAAACACATCTCGTAGGTGGATTATTCAAACCGATGCCAAGATGTGTAATTTGATATTTGTCATATCTGAGTTTCTCATGGTAAAGTCTCAACCCTAACATTTAAAGGTATAATGTAACATTTCCACATTGAAATGTCTAATAACGACTAGATGTATATACTGTATATATGAACTTCCAAATGTTTCCAAAAATGTTAAAATTCAGAGAAATCTGTAATTTTATTCAAGGTAACGTTGCTTTTCATTTGGCCGGCTGTCAATGGCGTCATATTCCCTTTACCCCTTCTAGTTGCTCTAACTTCCAGATAAACACGAGAAACACAGTCGGAAGTCGGCGAGCCAGTCTATTGTTTGTATTGCTCACTCGTGATGGAAAAGCGAAAACGTACGGGTGAACCAATCTAATGGTACTGTAAGTTAACGTTACGTCAGCCAACGTTACTTTCATTAGAATGAAATGGCATAACGTGAATAAACATAATGAGAATAAAACTTTAATTAATACATATTTCATATACATCAGATAGATTTTCCATCGGCAATGGTGGCTGTTTAACAATGAAGACAACAACTCCCATGATCCCACGCTACTTCACGACGTCCTTTTACAACATTTAGGATGCAATGATTTAAATAAGGGCTGTTCAAGTGTTCGTACTGGGAAGTTGATTTACTTAAAAAAAAAATCATCCGCTGACTTACAGATGTCTCTTTCCTAATGTAAGTCTATGGGAAAAAGTATTTTTGGGCCCAATGACATCACGACGGTCCGTAAGTTGTAATTCCACCGTTTGGCCACTACGAAAATTTGCTTCAAAGCCCGGGCTTGGTACACACGGCAAAAAGTTTTCTAGCTTCCGGGTTTACTTCCGGGGTATGCGGCCCATTGAATATGCGCAGGAGTATTTCTCCAGTTCAGCCCATAGACTTTACATTGTGATGACGTCACATATTTTTAAATCGCTTTTCTTGGCCGTGGAAAGTTTTACAAATATAAATCTCCAGGGATCAGAAACTTATAATAGAAAGAGTCATAATTGACCTTGTTTGCAGTTCGAGGTGTCCTGTCAACAGTTTTACAGTGGTGGTCTATGGGGAAAATGCTTTTTGGGCCGCATGGGGATTATTTGCTGGAATACCACAAAGATTGTCCATTGGGAAAAATTGGAAGCAAGGCTGAGCGGCTGCGCCGTATCCAAGTCTTATTAAACGTCCATGGTTACGTCGGACAGATTTATATTGGCAATGATGGTTGTTTAACAATGAAGACAACAACTCCCATGATCCCACAGTACTTCATGACTTCATCAAGTACGTCTTTTGCTTTTGTTTTGATTGAGAGACCTCGAGCGGCAGAAATGATGCGTTTAATAGACTTTTTGGCCACCTAGGGGGCAGCAGACCAAACTGTAAACACAACATGGCCATGTAATGGTAAAAAGCAAACCTTTACCTATTTAGACTCCCTGCACACACAGAACAGCATTAGTGTAACAGGGTTTGTACTGCGTGAGATTCCACTAGCGTATAAATCAGGTAGTGTATGTGGCTGAGAAACGTTGCCAGGTCAGGTGATGATTCTACTACGAGTGACTCCTTGTACATTACACATAGTCATTTGATCTATTGCGTAATAAATGCAAGTGTACACACACACACACACACACACTCATGAGTTTCCTTTTCGCAAGTTCCCTCACTTTCACCCACTTTTCTTTCCTTCAGGTCCATGTAAACATTACAACATCGATCCTTGTGTTAGAAGAAAGAGTTGGTTAAACTTCAAGTGTTTGTTCAGGATCATTCCTCTGCACACATTTGTAGCTGTGGCAGGTGAAAGACAAACACGATTCAGATTCTATGTGACAAATTCGCTATTTCCAAACCTGAAGCTTCACAAGTGGTGCAACAATATTTGTCTAAAAGGTTGGTTAATCCACGCGCACACATCACACACCCAAAACATACCTCACTCTCTCATTTCCCTTTTAGTTCTTTTAATCTATATTATGTGAGAAGAAGTAGAAAACTGAATGGGGACTGATACGTTAGAGGTTAACAGTCAAAACACTATTTAGATGTTAGTTTATACATTCTGAACTATAGATTACAAATGTATTGTTATCACAGGTCATCATAAATGTTAATTTACCTGTGATGGATTTTTTTTCCCCTGTATAGACATTACAATCGTTAACTTTACAGAATTTTGCTCACTTTAAGTTTGGTTTAAATGCAAAAATGTCAAGAATATACAACAATACAAGTCTTATACTTATTTCAATAGAGAGGCAAAGTCCCCCCCCCTTCTGGTGGACCACCCTGGTTTTCGTAAAAAATATGAACGGTAGTCAACGTTGAGAGACAAAAATGTTTTGATCCCATTTGAATTGCGCCATGAATCACACATATGATGTTTGTCAATATAGAACATAATTTTGCAGACCAAGAAAGTCGCAGTTTGTTGTAAAACTGTTGAAGTATCAGACATAATTAGAGCCAAAAGTCACGTAGTGACGTCTCTCTATCTGAAGCTACGATGCCTGTGTGTTTTCTACTGTGATGAACTCACACCAGCAACTGGTCTCGCTGGTTCTTTCTGTTACCGGCTGATAAAAAGACCAGGAGTCGCTGGATAAAACACATCAGGTAAGATAATGTTTCATTTGTGCCTGGTCATAGCTAAGTTAGCTAGCCAGCTAGAGTTGGTGATGTATATTATGCGAGATGAGAGATGTAGTTCACCGAGTCTTGAGACTACTTCAACAAACCTACGATAAACTGAGACTTTCTGGACTAGCAAAATTATGTCTTAAACTGACAAACATCATATGTGTCATTCATGGTGCAATTCAAACAAAATATTTGTCTCTCGCCGTTGACTACCGTTCATATTTTTTCCGAAATAAGGTCCCATGCGGTCCACCGGAAGGGGAGGGACTTCACCTCTCTATAGAGTGCTACAGGAATGAATCCTGAAACCCGTAAATGAGTTAGCATTTTAGCACTTTTGGTTCCCTCCTCTGGAAGTCAATGGGTTTTTAGTTAGATGCGTGAAATAAGGTCTGTGGTTAACACAAGCTGAAGAGATTTTAACGTTTTGTTCTACGATATAAAATACGTAAATTCCCCACCCAGCCTTTATGTGTCTTAGAAAAGGCGGTTGCTAACAAGCGGCTAAATGAGACTACTAAACGTCATCACGCCGATTCGCTTACAGCCTCGTTGTGTATACTCATGAGACCATAGTGTAGTTCATTTATAGCCTAACGTTAGCTTTTTACTTCTGCCGATTGCATTCACTCTTCAAAAATCCTAGAAGCGGTGTTCATTTGTCAAGATTATCTTACAGAACAAAACATGTAAGTACCAGAAACATTTGTTTGACACAGAGTTTATTTTCTGCAATAATCTAAAACCCAATGGACAAAATCCCATTAGCTTTTTGTCGAGGGAACCCATGGTGAAGCTAACTTCCTGGTTGGCCTACAAAAATACGTCATCCCTGGAGCACTCTATAGAAGTTACAAGTGAAACACTTATAATTATAAATGTTATTTCATAAATGTTAATTTACCTGTGATGGACCACAAATGAATTTTGCTCACTTTTAGTTGGTTTAAGTACAAAAATGTCAAGAATATAAAACCAAAAAAGTCCCAGATTTATTTCCATTGTGATCCTTGATGTAAAGATAGAAACAATTCAAGAAGTCAGGTGATATAATTTCACTGAACAAGTACTCAAGTACAGTTTTAAGGTACTTTGCTTGAATATTTCCATTTAATACCACATACTTCACTGCATTTCAGGGAGAAATATTACACTTTTTACTCCACTACATTATGATTAAATTATACATTATACCTCTTTTCTTTTCAGCGCAGGATATTTACTGGTAAAGGAGGATTTTTACATTGTGCTGTTTTACATTGTGTCTGAATGCTTCTTTCTCCATTGATTTGTCATCACTGAGAACTTCATTTCATCGGCTGCAGCTACAAGCCATTCATTTTGTCAGCATTCATTATTCTTAAGGTTATTTAGACAGTTTTATTTGACTCCTACAGTTTTGAGCACACCCTAACCCAGTTTGATAAAACATGACTTATTATTCCCACTGTTCAAATCCCCAGACGGCATGTTGTTGCCAGAGGCACACACTCACACAACAAAGAGGACCAGATTATGTATTATCACCTTTAGTGATCACTGATTTTAAACCTTATCTGCATTCATCCCATTACCAGTATACACCACAAACTTAGCCAAGCCCTATTGCTGTTTATTTGCTCTTTAATAAGAATAAATATCAGTCAATAGGAACAGATCTTATCATGACAACAACAAAAATTATGATGAGATCCTTTCAGTTGCAGCGACAGACTTGGCAAAGCAATAAAAGGACATAATGACATGAAATCAAAGCTGAATCTCTTACCAAATCTGTAGCTGGAGTCCTTCAGGAGCTGTAAAGTGACGATGTTTAACTCTCTCTCTCTCTCTGTCGACACCTGAGACACAGGTGCACCAGTAAACTGTTGAAGGGTGTGTTGTTTGTGACGATGACACAGGTAATGATGGTTGACTCCTACGTGCTGCACAAGTGGGCCGGACAAGAATGGCTCTTCTACTTCAGGCGAGCACTGCAATTGGTTTGTTCATATACTGTGTGTGTGTGTGTGTGTGTTTGTGTCTGTGTATGCTCAGCTTTTCTATACATGAATGCCTGTGTGAAAGAGAGCTTGAAAAGAGAAAGAAGGAGACAAAAAAGTATAAAGTTTCATCTGATTCATGTTCGGCAGGTTGTACCTCCCTAGTATTTGTTTGTGGATATATAATCTTCTTGCTTTTTTATCTAAACTAAAGCAATTTAGAGTCTCACACAACCAATTATATAGTGTTTAACTTAGAGAGCAGCCCAGATTTTGCAGTTACACCGCACCCAACCCAGGCATCATGTTTACACACCAAAATAACTGTTGACCATAAACAGTCACAGATGACAAAGAGATTAGAGTAAAGGTGATATGTTTCCTTAATATTTCTCATAATATATTTCAAGGTGTTGTGCCAATTTGCTTAAATAATAAAGTAAGAAATAACAAGAAAACTGGAGGTCATCTTGTGATGGGATCACACCAGCCGTGGCGCCAAATCTGGGCCAGGGGTGTAACGCAGGGGAGGCCAACTTCATACCCCCCTACCTCTGGCACCCTTGGTCAGACCACATCCATCTTTTAACTCAGGCCTTCGCTTTGATCTCAACTACATACCTGTAAAGTTTCGCGACTGCATCTTGCACGGTTGTGATGCTATCACATTGAAAAAATTTATCCATAGACTGGCAGACAGAACTGGCACAACAGCTTCTGTGGTAATTTCCGCTACCGTAGGTGTCTCCAGGCCACATTTTGCCATGATGACACACACATGCAGACTCACAAGGTGAAAAGCCATGGTGTGTGTGCGTGCACATACACTTACACACACCATGGCATGCAGATACGTTCAAGTTAGATAGATCAAGTTAAACTGGTTTGTTAATCCCATGAGGCATCAAACAACCTCAATACAGTATGATGGGAAGTGATTCATTCAGTATAAAGGGCAACTTACTCTGAACAGAACAGCAGCTGTAAAACAGGAAACTGATATAATGTTGTATTTAAATTAACCTTAAGTTTATTCAGAAAATCTAAGAAGGAGAAATGAGGTTGACAACCACAATACACAGATACAATGTTAGATAAAACTCACAGGTCTCAATACTTCTGTTTTTCAGCAGAAACTATCCGATTTATTATACTAAAGAAGAATATTGAACAAATGTAAATAAACTAATGTGTTCAACCTTTTTTTTATTAAGCTGCACTTCAGTGTCAATGGTTTGTTTACAAGTGGAAGCACTGGAAAAGGGCCACTTAAAAAATAGGTAAAATAAAACAAACAATGAAGATAATGGATTTTTGCTTGTAATAAGTACAAAAAATCTACTAATGGAACAAGTGAAAGTTTGCTTGGCAAGATTTATTGAAATAACATGTAATATTTAGTCCTTTCAAGATAAAAAGAGACCTTGTAAATAGCTGGGAAAACTCATTTTGAGCTATATTTCACTGGTATTAGGAAGTGTTGTGTGTCTTTATAAGTCTGTAATGGTCAAAAGTATTTTTTCACTCAAAGCTGAAGTAGGCGAGACTGGAGCAAATATGATTAAAAAAAGTTATTTTAATAAAGCGTTTGCTATATCCTGACAGTAGTACATGAAACAGGTAACCTGAAAAAAATCATGTGCCTCCGTGTCCTCCGGTGCTCCTAACGGCATCTGCAAGATTTCACAGACCGGAGGAAAACAAGCAGTAAGACCTGACCTGAGGTCTGCTGTCCATCTGCTGTCTATGAGAGCCGGCTGTCAATCACTCGCGAACTCCAACCAAACGGTCAAACTAGGCAGCGATGATCAAATATGAATCAATATTATGTTACGTTAAATCCTATTTCTCGCCTCAAATGTTTTCAGAATCATCTTGTAGTGCACTGTTTAGCTGTAAAATGAGAAAGTTTGTGACGTGGCTGCCATTGCGAAATCTGGTGAAGGAATGTCAACTTCCGGTCACATGACCGGAGCACAGCCAATAGGAACGCTCTCTCAATGAACTGACCTGTGATTGGTCAAAGTCTCCCGTCACGGTCGATTTTTTAAAGCCTGAAAACAGAGCCATGAGGAGGTGCAGAAGTCTAGTTTGAGTCTCTCATAACACTTGAATTACAACCTGAAAGGTTATTATGGACTTTTTGCCCAATGATGCCAAAAATAATTTGCTGCTTTAATAAGATATTCAAGATGCATTGTCTACAAACATACCGAAATCTTACCTGTTAGGTGACTGTGTCTTATATTAAGTGTTATGAGATAATTTGACTTGTAATTAGACAAATATACTTGGTAAGATTTTGCATTTGTGCAGTGAAAAATATAACACTACTTTAAGCAGTTATTTAGGGATGTAGTTGGATTCTTTTTTTCAAAAGAGCAGAAATAAAATGTTGCCACATTGTGAGATGATTTAACTTGTCTAAAATAATGATAACAATAATTTTGTTTGTAACACTCATTTCAGCTTTAATGTTTATAGAACAACAACTCTTGATGTTGAACATGTGACAACATGACTTGGCAATAACCGGTTTGTTTGCAGTGTTTTCCTCAGTGGCTCCTCAGCTCTCAGCATCATATGACCGTTCCCTCGACTGCCTCCGCTCTGCATCCTCATGATTATTCCCCGACTGCTTCTCATTGCTCCAGAGTCATCAGACTCAAGTATTAGATTACTTAAGTGTCTAATAAATGTAGTGGAGCAAAAAGTACAATATATCCCTCTGAAATGTTGTGTAAAATGTAAATACTCAAATAAAGTACAAGCAAGCCTTTAAGAATTAGTTGCGTCATCCATCAGGCCTTAAGACTTTTGAAACTCTTGAGCTCCTGAACTCATCACTTGACACTTTACTATTAGATTCAAGATTCAAGCCCTTTATTGTCATTGTGTGGTACATTTAATTAGATTGTTACAATCCCATAGGTGCTAATGAAAAGATAATACAATAAAAAAGAGATAGTGCAATATAAATATAAAAAATATAAAAGATAATACAATATAAAATATAAAAATACAATAAGTATATTGATGAGACAAGAGTTTTGCCAGATTATTGCACGAAGTGACCGTCAGATAATTATATAATTATTGCACAGAGTGATCAGCGTATGTTATTGCACATATCCGTAACAGTAGATTTACAGTATTTACATTGCATAAAAGTGACACAAAAGTTTTATACTGTCACTTTACATATAGTTTACTTTGTGTTTTACAAACAGTTTACACCCTTATTACTATGGCAAACCACATGAATCTGGTAGAAGAAGAGATTACAGTACAAATATATAGTACAAATATAAAATCAATATCATATTCAATACTACTTTTTACATTCTCATGTGCAATATCACTGTGTGCAATATTAATGTCCAACATGTGCAATATTACTTACTTTTCTGTTTGTAGGCTTACTTTACCTCTTTTTTTATTTTACTGATCTTATCTTATTTACTCATCTTACTAAATGTATCTTACTTAATTGTTATTGTATTAGGCACTGGTGCTAGAAATAGTACTTTTTTATTTTATACACTTGTATTTTATACACTTGAACTTGTTGTAATTTTGTTGTATTTTTGAGCAATTTCCTTCGGGATTACAGTTTTTCTCGATTGTTTACACACATTTTCTGAAAGCATGCCTCATACTCTCAGAACTCTACACACAAATCAAAAAACACACACACAATGGGCAAAACCCCTCAATTCTCCTGCAAAATGAAACTTTACATTCAAAACAATGTTATTTCTTCTCAAAATGGTATTTTGTTTTCAAATGACACACACACACCATCATATGAATAGACATTTATAAGAACCAGTTGAACACTGATGTGCTCAATGTAAAACACTATGATGAATGGAAAACACTTCTTCTCCATTCATCATAATGACTTAGGCCTTTTTTTTGTTCAGTGTTACACTTACTACAGACAGTATATACATAAGTGTGTTGTAAAATATTTTAGAATATTGTTTTTATACTCAGAACACACAAATACACGGTAACAAATATATTTTATTTTCCCCACAAAACCAATGTACACAGTGTACATCCCAACCAACACAAAGTTGCACATACAGTGGTCTACATACAAAACAACAGAAGAATTTACTGTATACAGTTACAATAAAAAAACTATGCTGCATCCTCTCTTCTGTTTCGGTCTGGCCACAGCACCTCATCCACATCACAAGCAATGTTTTCCCTTTTATGCTAAAGCTCTGATTGCTAATTGTAACACTGTGTGACAGGTGTTTGCCCATGTGATGAGTCAGTGTGCATAGTAGGGCAATTGACTTTAGAATTTTGAATGACAGTGTGTTCCTTGTGAAAACGAGATTTTCTTCATGAAAATTGTGCCAAATGCAGAGAATTGTGTGTAGTGTTTTGAAAAAAGTGTGTTTTAGAACTGCAATTTGAGTGTAAAGCAGGAATTGTGCTTGTAGTTTAGCAGAATTGGTTCAGGGGGTTGGTGCATGAGTTACATGTTGTGGTCATTGTGTGTCAAGTACCAGTATTTGTGTGTAAACAACTGAGAAAAACTGTAATAAAGTACTATTTTATCTTATCTTATCTTCCATGTTCCTCCGCAGGAGGGCAGTATGCGCTCTGAGGATGCTCAACTCAACTTCCGATTCAGTTTCAACGAAGAAGAACTCAAATCATGTTTGACCCAAACAAACGCCTCAGCTCTAATCACATTTTGAGGGACAACTTCTAGTGTTATATCGTTTCGTGTTATTGTCGTGCCTCTCGTTTATCGAAATGCAGTTTCAGTAACGTGTAAATATGATGCTGTTGAGATGTTTCCGGTGTCTGACAGCGGTCAGGACCAGAAACAGGCTGGTCGGTACCAGAAGCTGCTCCTCGGTTCAGAGTGACGTCAGGGTCAGGTTTGCACCCAGTCCGACAGGTGAGCTCCTCAATGTAAACACACTACTGTTAACATGTCCTGTAAGGTGATGCAGAGGAACAGTGTTCAGTGTTTCTCTCATAAGCACAGCTGCATCAGTCCATCAAAAGCTCAACTAATCAGCTCCTCGCAGAGATGGTGGGGTGAGACTGAATGCATTCTGTCATTAGGCTGCTGCACTGTCAGCATGCATGGAAGAAGTATTCAGATCTAAGTAAAAGTAGCAATACTACAGTGTAAACATACACTTGTTACAAGTAAAAGTCCTGCATTACAGGTACAAAAAAAGTATTATCAGGAAAATATTCTTTAAGTACCAATAGTAAAAGTTCTCATTATGCACACTGGCCCATTGATGCATCAATATGTTCATCACATTAATGTTGCAGCTGGTAAAGTGGAGATTAATGACTTTATATGCTGGGTATCTTAAAGTGGCAGTATATTTTCGGGGAAAATACCACAATAACATTTCAGCATATTGTAATTCAAGTGTTCTGAGAGATAACTAGACTTCTCCTCCTCATGGATCTGTTTTCAGGCTTTAAAACATCTAGCCTGTGACGGGAGACTTTGACCAATCACAGGTCACTTCATTGAGAGAGCGTTCCTATTCATCACAATGGCGGCGGCGTCACAAACTTTCTAATTTACGGCTAAACCGTGCACTACTAGATGATTCTGAAAACATTTGAGGCGAGATAGGCATTAACGTAACATCATATTGATTCATATTTGATCAGCGCTGCCTAGTTTGACTGTTTGATCAGAGTTCAGAGTGATTGACAGCCGGCTCTCATAGACAGCAGCTGGAGGGACAGACCTCAGATCAGCTCTTACGGCTTGTTTTCCTTCGGTCTGTGAAATCTTGCAGATGCCGTTAGGAGCACCGGAGGACACAGAGGCACATTTTTTTCAGGTTACCTGTTTCATGTACCACTGTCACGATATAGCGACCGCTTTATAAAAATATATTTTAATCATATTTGCTCTAATCTCGCCTACTTCAGCTTTAACATTTCATGATTTATGAGTTGATTTATAGTTTGTATTAATAATCTGAATCTGCAAAGTAACTAAAAATGACAAATATACTGTATGTAGTGGAGTAAAAAGTACAATATTTGCAGCCAGAAGGTCGTGGATTAGAAGTAGAAAGTAGCCTTAGATGTAAATACTCATGAAAAGTACAGTACTTGAGTAAATGTAGCCTACTTAGTTAAATTCCACCGCTGACTGTCAGTCAGTTACTGGCTATGTTAGCCTTTTGCACAATTTGCATTTATATTTGTTTATATATTTATCTTCTATTTGTCTTTTATATTTTTCCTCAGTAATCATTATTTATATTTATATTTATATATTTTTAAACACCTTTTGCTGGACTGTAAGTTACTGGTTAGCCTTATGCACAATCTGCATTTGTATTTGTTCATATATTTATCTACAATTTGTATTTGATATTATAATCATTATTCTTTGACAGTTTTTTTAACTTTTAATTACTTTTTAATCACCTTACATTTGCGTTACCTCCATTAGCACATACTTTATTATTATATTAGTGACGTCTGTAATATATCTGGTGGCTAGACTATTACTTCACTGCTGTGTTTTTATTCTCATGTTTCTATTCTTTATTCCTGTGTGTATCAATTTTGTATTTGTCTATCTTCCTTTTGAACCAGGAGTTATTGGAAATGTTTGGATCACACGAGTCAGAAACAATCCTATGTAGCCACCAATGAATCTAATTCCACAAATAGTGTAATACTAATTATATAAGTGTAGTTTAACTTTTATCTGCAACTGTGCCGAGTTTAAACAATATATTGAATAGACATGCAAAAAGAAAAGAGCTCGGTACGAAGTTAAAGTGTTTATTATGTTAATATTCTTAATCCTGCATCTGAAAAACAGTCTCTTTATATATAATTTCCATCAGTCTGATGTTCTAACTATATATTATTCTGTGCTGCAGGTTTCTTGCACCTCGGAGGCCTCCGAACTGCTCTCTACAATTACATCTTTGCCAAGAAGTATGGAGGCTCGTTCGTCCTGCGACTGGAGGACACTGATCAGAGCAGGCTGGTACCAGGAGCTGCAGAGGCCATAGAGGACATGCTGGAGTGGGCCGGTAGGAAACACTGCTCTAAAGTCATGTGATCCGTCATGATTATTGGGTTCATGGACCAATCTTATCAGTACACTTAGAGCAAAATTACTGAATAATATCTTAACCCTCTGAGACTGACATTACTGTCTTGTCTATGTCAAGATATTTGAATGAAAATGGGTTCTATGGATCCCCACAAGTCTCCCCTTTACAGACATGCCCACTTTATGATAATCACATGCAGTTTTGGGAAGAAAAACTATGCAGTTTTATGCATGCAGTATAAATGTGTTATTTTTGCCCAGTCTAGGTCTAAGCGGGTCTCTTAGGGTTAACAAAATGTTATGTTGCAATGGTTTATTATGTTACAGTCATTCTTATAATTTGACCTAAGCTCACTTTCACCTCCAGGTGTACCTCCAGATGAGAGTCCTCGTCGAGGTGGATCGGTGGGTCCATACCTGCAGTCTCAGAGACTGGACCTGTACAGTCAGACGGCCCAGCAGCTTGTCGAGAGCGATCACGCCTACAACTGTTTCTGCAGCTCTCAGAGACTCGAGCTGCTCAAAAAAGAGGCCTTAAGGACCGGTCAGACGCCGAGGTGGTTATATAACATGAACACACACACACGATTTACAGTTTCACCTAATCATATTCTCACTGAGATGAAGATAATATGCAGCCAGACTTCAGGACGTTTTTGTCAGATTTAAAGCATCAGCTGTGTTTCTCCCTCTCTCCCCAGGTATGATAACAGGTGTCGTCACCTTCGGGCCGAGCAGGTCCAGGAGAAACTGGCTCAGGGAGTGCCGCATGTGATCAGGTTTCGTCTGGAAGCAGGTGTCGAGCCTTTTCAGGATTTGATCTTTGGACGGAATCATCATGAGGTGGCCCAGGTCAGATTTGTAGTGTTTCAGTGGGGTTCACACTAAATGATGTAGGATAGAGTCACACATTGTTTTAGGTGTGATAATCATCAGTTCTCCCTTTCTCTCTGCTGTTTTTATACATTTCTTTCTTTAAATTTACTCATTTCATTTGAATCCAAGATCTCTGACATTGCAATTGTGGCTTGATAACAGTTTTTGTTTCTAGAAAAAAACTAAAACTCAAATGTCTGAGGGGGTTCACAGAGTAACTTCTGTTGCCCTCTTTTTTTAGGTGGAGGGGGACCCTGTAGTGATGAAAGCAGATGGTTTTCCCACCTATCACCTTGCTAACATAGTAGATGATCATTACATGAAGATCAGCCACGTGCTGCGGGGGTCAGAGTGGCTCATCTCCACCTCCAAACATCTCCTCATGTACCGCGCTCTTGGATGGCAGCCGCCCACCTTCGGACACCTGCCGCTCCTGATGAACAAAGATGGCAGTAAACTGTCCAAGAGGCAGGGGGATATATTCATTCAAAGCTTCCAGAGAGACGGAGTCTTGCCGGAGGCTCTGCTGGACATCACAACCAACTGTGGGTCTGGATTCAACAGTGAGTGACGGAGGAATAAACAGAGAAAATTATGAACTGCATTTAATTGCACGCATATATTGCATTTAAAATGACATCTGGAAATCAGATCAGCTCTGAAAGGAATAAATTACTAAATTGCTTATGTTGCTTTATAGCCAATCGTATAGGACGGAGGATAGATGAACTGATCTCTGAGTTTAATCCTTCAAAGATCACATCACATTCTGCTCTGTTAGACCTGGAAAAACTACCAGAATTCAACAGGTAAGTCAGCTCTTTGTCTCTCCTCTCTTCCTTATAAAGGTCATAGTTCATACAGTATATCAGTAATCTCTCTGATTGTGGCAGAATTCACCTGCAGCACCGTATTGAAGACGAGGAGCAGTGTCGTTTGCTGATAAAAGATCTGCAGGGACAGATCCAGCGGGCCTGTACGGCAGAGATCCAGGATGAAGAAGTACTACATGAGGATTACATCAGGCGGGTGCTACAGCTTCGTAAGGTAACCATAACAGCATACTCACGAATATGAGTGACCTTTATTTATATAGCACCTTTCATGCATTACAATTCTTCTTTCTTTTTTTTTTTTTAAGATACATTTTTTGGCTTTTTGCCTTTATTTGATAGTGACAGTGATAGTTATGAAAGGGGCAGAGAGAGGGGATGACATGCAGCAAAGGGCCGCAGGGCGCATCACAATTCAGCAGCAAAAACACCAAAAAACACAAGTTTAAAAACCATACACAAGAATGAAGGGAGAAAATGAGTGTTAATATTTTCAAAAAATTAGAGAAAATCATAAAAAATAAAATCAGACAGCTGCTAGTTATAGGCTATA